>NW_007246534.1:69202-95464 GCF_000164805.1 Carlito syrichta
CTGCGGTGGCCGGGAGCGGCCACTGCACTCCAGTCTGGGTGACAGAGTGAGACTCCAACTCAAAAAAAATAAAATAAAATAAAAAAATAAAATAAAATCCTAGGTTGTGTGTATAAAAAGAAGGCTTGCCATCAGGGGGCATGGACTGTCTTAACTTCCACATCACTCATGAGCTTGGGTGTGTCAGTTAACCACCTGAATTTCTGCTTTCTCACCTATGAAATAAGAATGTTCCTAAAAACCTTTGTGAGAAAACACCCCTTTGGACATGTTGGTGAGCAACACTCGGAACCACTATGTCAACAGTGGATCTAGGTTTCCTCTGGGGTCTCTCAGGTCTCGTAGATAAAGAGGAGTTCTGGCCAGAACCAAGGGCGAATAAGATGGATAAAAGGACCCTCCTGGATGGGATGGCAATCTGGTGCCCACCACCTAGAGAACGCCCAGAAACTAAGAAGGAAAGCCAGTAAGGGACTGCAGAGGTGGGCCGACCCTTTGGGATGAGGCTGAAGAAATCCATCTCTTCTTGGGACCCTCCTGGGAATGAAACAGGGCTGAAGGTCTCTGGCTTCTTGAAGTCAGCCTGGTTTTGACTCTTCTATTCTGGGCCTTCCCTGAAGGTTCACCCAAGACGTTGAGAAATCCTAGCTGCCACAGCTGAGCTAAAGGGAGTTAAGACTAAGGGTCTGTGCTGAGTTGCTCTGTTAAAAGAGCAGCTTCTGCCGGGCTCGGTGGCTCAGCCTGTAAAACCGCGCCTTTGGGAGGCTGAGGTGAGTGGATTGCCTGAGCCTGCGGGTTCGAGACCTGCCTGGGCAGCGAGACCTCATCTCTACA
Organism: Carlito syrichta; assembly: GCF_000164805.1. Classification (NCBI taxonomy): domain Eukaryota; kingdom Metazoa; phylum Chordata; class Mammalia; order Primates; family Tarsiidae; genus Carlito; species Carlito syrichta. The sequence goes on from NW_007246534.1 coordinate 70,037, forward strand.
ATAAATTAAAAAATCAGCCGGGCGTGGTAGCACATGCCTGTAATTCCGGCTACTTGGAAGGCTGAGGCGGAAGGATCGCCGGAGCCCAGCAGGTCGAGGCTGCGGTGGCCGGGAGCGGCCACTGCACTCCAGTCTGGGTGACAGAGTGAAACTCCAACTCAAAAAAATAAAAAAGAGCAGCTTCTGCTACTGAGTTGACAATGTAGTGAGAATCAAGGAGGGTGAGCACAAGGGTGACACACAAGAGCCACTTGGTCCCAAGCGTCCCTCCCACCTCAAGAAACTCCTTCAGCAAAATTCTCTCATACTCTTTCAAAGTCTCATGCCCCAGATATCCCAGCACCTGATACCCCAGTGCACTAACAATCCCTGCCTCAGACTCGGCTGGAGCCACACACTCTGAATTCTTCCCAGCAGTGGTGACCAGTTCCATGGAGCTTTTCATACTCTTCCAGGCCACTGGGGATCAACTGCACCTACTGGCTGACTAAAGTGAGGGTACAGTCTATGGCCTGGAAAAGTATTTCTCTAGCTCATGTGCTCAAATGTTGACCCTATGTCAGGCTTGGCTCCCATCAACAGAGCCAACCAGTCCACCCACGTGACTCCCCTTTGTGATGTAAAAAGCTGGATAATCCTGAATGGACATCAAGCTTCGGACTCTGTTCTAGTAATTAATCTGCTGTCAGGGGTCAAGTGCCTTCCATTGAATGTCAAAAGGCTACTTAAAGATCAGTGTAACCCCCATTGTCATCTGTGTTTGTTGTCAATTGCAACAGCACGCAATTGCCTCCCACATAAGTGGGAGCTCCTAACTCCAACCAGCCTGCTTCTAACCCTTTAAACTCAAATTGTAATAATGGCAGTGAACAGGTTGTTTTCTTCAGTATATAAAGCATGCCAGGGATAGATTAGCTCACAAAATCCACACAATGAATCTGTACATTTGGCCTTATGTTCCCCATGCTGATAAAGAAACCGAGACTCAGAGAAAATGACTTACCCAAAGTCACACAGCCAGAAAGGGTGACCACAGGATTCACATGCAAGCTTGGCCTCTAGACTAAGTCATGATTCACGACAGGCTGCTGTTGGTTAAGTTTCTTGTGATCACTAGTGCCAGACACTGACAATGCCTGGCTAAATAAACAAGAAAACAAATAACTTCGGGGGCAAGGAGAGGACTTCATATCTACTGGAAGATTCCTAGAAGAGCTCTCTGAAAGCAGTGGGGAGCTGCAGCCCTGACAGGCAGGCGGCAGGACAGCGGGGGCCTGAGCAGCAGGGTCAGTGGACCCTTCGGCGCTTGGGGCCAACTCTCTTCTGTGTTAGTTTACAGTACAAACCTCCTCGGAAAAGTAGAGTGGTCCAGCTTGGCCAGATGGACCGCCTATCCCAGTCAGTTTTGGTCAGCCAATTAAGGCAGGTGCAGATGCAAAGACATCAAGAAGGAGTGAGGTAAGAAGTTCCCAGGGAAGGGGGAGGGGACGGCACTGAGCCAGGAGGCCACTTCCCTGCCTCTGAGAAGGTCCACGGTGACATCAGAAGGGGTGACACGGGGGACCATGGAACCTTCCTCCTTACAGGGATTCAGAAAACACACAGAAGTCTTGCCTGATGCTTGACTGGCATTGGCTCTCATGAGCCAGGCCTGTCTGATTCCGTCTACTCTTAGCAGTAGGTTCTCTCTGCTTCTCTTTGACAAGCCTACCTCGTCTACCCCTTTACTCGGTTGGTTTCCCCACACTGCTCACCTTCCACCAACTCCTTTCTAGAACCCAAATCTTCCCCATTCTTCGAGGCATGTCCTACATCCTCCAAGAAGACCCATTCCCCCTCTTTCTCCTATCCATGCATATGGCACTGAATCCGAACCTTACTCTTCACCATGTAGCTATATTCTGCACTATTTGCAGTTATTTTCTGTTTCTTGGTCTCCTCTCTGTCAACTAGAATAGAATCTTTGAGAGCAGAGACCTTATTTTCTCCATTTTTAAACAGACTCCTTACATAACCTAATCCAAGACCAAACATGATAATAAAAATAACCACAAAAATAATAACTCTCTCGAAAGCGTTTTTGTGTATGTTTCCATTTGCTCCTCATAGCAACCCTGCAAATTAGGAAATGAAGATATTAGACTATTGACTCTGCCACATGGTATCTGAGGTCTTAACTGGAGGATGCAGTTACCTGTCAGCCGAGACTTCATCTGGGACCATTGACCAGAGCACCTAGACATGGGCTTCCTCGTGGCATGGCAGCCTGGGGGTAGCTAAACTTCTTCCATGGTGGCTTAAGGCTCCAAAGGTGTGTATCCTGGAAGAACCAGGCAAAAGCTGTATGGACTTTTCTAAGTCTAGTGTCTGCAGTCATGCAGTATCATTGGTTACAAGTGAGTTACTAAGGTTGGCCCGGATTCAAGGGTAAAGGACATAGAACCCCACCTCTCAATGGCAAGAATTTGCCCAACATGTTTTCAAATTGTCACCGTTCCCCACTGGAGAGAAAAGCTGAGACTTACGAAGCATCAGTGGACTTGCCCAGAGTCATGCTGCCAACTAGATAGCAGCACAGTTAGAAGTCATCCCTACTTCCTGGTGTTGGTTTGGGTACCTGCTGGGTGATACCCTGGTGATTATCTGTGGGAAGGTGGCAGCAAGGCCAAGAAGGAGGGAAGGGAGAAGAAAGAGGGCCCAGTGATCTTTCTGGACCCTTTCCAGTCCCTGTCTCCTCTGTTCAGGTGGGTTCACGGGATCCCTCTGACCATTTTGAACTCTTATCACAGTTTGAGAGATGTTCAGTCTCTCAGCACTACGAAATAACCTCTGTGACAGCTAGGAGCTAAATGAAACGAGAATATCAGTGTCAGATGTGTATGTTGTATGTTAATCAAAATACGAAGGGCAGATCAGTGGCCTATCTCGGGGGCCAGCTATCCAAGGGGGCTGGGAGTTGGAGCTGACCTAGCTAGGGCCTAGGACTAAGGGCTGGAAGCAGAGGCCCAGGAGTGGGAATCTTTGCCCCATTTGCCAATACGATCTGATATTCAACCCAAAGGCTGCACACCTATCCACACATCTGCTCAGCACTTGTGCAATCACTTTGGTTTTCTTATTGGACTTGTCACCATATGAAAGTAGCCGTACATTTAAATTGATTGTAATTGTACATTTCCTGAAAACCCTTGGTTTTTGCAAGTATTAATTAACCGATGAACTTAAATTAAAAACAATTATGGAAACACAGACCTGCCTTCTTTGCTCTCAATGTCAAAAACGAGGGTTTCATGTAATGCCTAAAATATGTGGATTGATATTTCACAATTAAAGTCAATTTCCATTTGGAAAGGAAAGATAATAAACCAACTCTACCTGTAATCTCCTGACATGTTTCAGTGATGAATAACATGCTTTATAAACTTTGTGATCTGGCTGTTTTAGCCATGTTAATGAAGCTACTGCTAAATAGAATCATTAACAAAATAAATCAGAACTCCTGGCTGGAAAGCTGAGGCGGCATCTGTTTTCACATTCACGTCAATGAAGCCAGAATTTGGGAAAGATCATAACAAGTCACAGCTAGATTATTAAGCAGCAGCAGCAGAGAGAGAGAAAGCCAGAGCGAGAGCGGCGGGGAGGAGGAGTTGAGAGAGAGAGAGAGAGAGAGAGAGAGAGAGAGAGAGAGAGAGAGAGAGAGGAATTCTTGTTCTGCCCCTGAGTGAAGCCCTTTCACAAGAGCAGAGTTAGGTACAAGGGCTTTTCATTCTTTCTCTCCTGCTTCCTAGCTGTGGGACTCTGGACAAAGGACTGTATCTCTGTGTCCTCACTTGTTAGGGGGAATAATAAGTTGTAGCAACCTCTCAATGCTGTTGGAATTGTTCATGAGCTCATATGCATAACATAGATGACTGACATCCATCAGAACTCAATAAAATGGGGATACTGCTGTTGTTTTTATTGAGTCCAGAAGGCTAAGAGAAGGAGGTGGGGGACCTCGCTGGACTGAGAAGGAAGATTCAGGTGTGTAGCCTCAGGCGACTCTCCTCCTCCCCCCAACCGCGGCCCTGCAGGCCTCATCTGTGGATGAAACCACACTGCCTTCTCCTTGGCAGTGATCCTCCCTACTATGCTCCCCAACTGTGACAAGGTGAGACACCAGCTCCTCCATCATCCATGCACCTCCTGTGTGCTGGGAGTTCACCCAAGGCCTTGCACTCACCACATAAAGGAATGGAGGCCACTGAAAGTCGAGGATCTCATCCATTTAGCAAGGTCTGCCCAAGATCATGGCAAGTAAATTCCAGAGCCCCACCACCTCTGTGACCAGGCTCTGCCTCATCCCCATTGCTAATCTTAGAGATTCACTGTTTTATAGACCCCAGGCTCCTCAGGGGCTGTTGAATTCCCCAACACAGGAGACCCAGCAACTGAGATCCATTTTCAAAGTCATCCAACAATATAATTTCCAAATGTGTATAGGTGGCAGGACGGAGGAAGGCAGTCTGGCCTCAATCCAGGCCACATGCCCACCCACCATAAACGTCCTCTGTCCTCTCTTGCCTCTGTTTCCTCATCAGTAAGTGGGGTTTGATTAGGGGACTTCCAAGGACCCTGTGCTCTCCCTTTATTGTACTATTTTTACAAGGTCAGATTTAACAGAGGTGTTTGACATTCTTTTTTTTAAATTTTTTTTGAGTTGGAGTCTCATTCTGCAACCCAGGCTGGAGAGCAGTGTCATGATCACAGCTACCACATCCTCAACCTCCTCTGCTCAGGTGATCCTTCCACCTCAGCCTCCCGAGTAGGTGGGACTACAGGCACGCGCCACCATACCTGGTGCATTTTTTTAATTTATTGTAGAGATGAGGTCTTGCCATGTTGCCCAGGCTGGTCTCGAACTCCCGGGCTCAGGCAATCTTCTACCATGGCCTCCCAAAGTGCTGGGATTACAGGCATGAACCACCACATCTGGCTTGACCTTGTTTTTTTATGAAAAGGAGACATCTGTCCCAGTTGGACCAGGGTTTTGATAAAGTCTGCAGTACCAAGGCAATCTTCTTTCCTTGAGTCATCTGCCCCACATGGCTGGTTCCCCGACTGTGAGATGTTCTGTCATTGAAGTGCAATGCAGTGTGCTTGATGGCATAGATGGCAGGGTAGTACCTAGGATCCATGTCCTGTCCTGCTGGTGTCCCCACCACTAAGGAAGCTGGTAGGGATGGTGGAGGAGGATCAGCCTTCCCCATATGAAGCTGCCAGGCCAGCAGTGACTCCCAAGCATGAGATGGAAGAGAGAACTCCCCATCAACTCGCCAACACTATCACCATTCGGTGGGTGTGACCGACAGAAAGGAAGGAGGGCCACTCGTCCAGACCTCTTTCCTAGACACCAAGCAAAAGGCAGCACTGTGAGGATAAGCAACTGTGGTCAGCTGAGTTCTCATTGCTGAAGAGAGAGCTTCTCCTCCATATCTCCATATACCTCGCTCACCATTCTCCCCTGCTAGGAGCCCACTCACTCTCTTGCCTGGCCCAGAGCAGCTGCTGATACCCAGAAGGATGGCTGGAGGAGTTGCGATTTCAGGGCAAAGCTCCAAGGGCTACCCTCCCTGACTCTACCCCTAACATGCATCCTCACACAGTCTCCCACAAGCAGCTATTGCAAAAATTCCCAGGATCCAAGAAGGCTGTAGGGCAGTGAAGAGAGGATAGAGGCTGGACTCGGTGGTTCATGCCTGTAATCTCAGCACTTTGGGAGGCTGTGATGGGAGGATCGCTTGAGGTCAGGAATTTGTGACCAGCTCAGGCCACAACGCAAGACTGTGTCTCTACATAAAATAATTTTTTAAAAAAATTAACCAGATGTGGTGGTACGTGCCTGTACTCCCAGCTACTTGGGAAGCTGAGGCAGGAGAAGCACCTGAGCCCAGGAGTTCAAGGTTACACTGAACTGTGTTTACGCCTGGGTGGCAGAGTGAGACTCTAACTCAGAGACAGAGAGGGAGAGAGCGCAAGCATAGAACATGGAGAAAATCAATCAGGGAAGATCCCTAGGGGTGTAGAGGTGTGAGATTTTAAATGGGAAGATCAGGGATAGCCTGATTCAGAAGGTGATATTGGAGCACAGACTTGAAACAGGAGAGCTTCCAGTTCCAACATGCACTGTTGCCCTGGTTGAGCCTGAGAAAGTCACTTTCCATCTCTGGGTTTTCCTGGAAAATAATGAATAATAATAAGTGGACTGGCCTAGATCAGCAACTTTCAAACTTTTTATTCTCTCTTCCACAGAGCCCTTTAGTCAAATAAAGAATTATTCAGAACCCTAGAGGTTAGGCTTCCCAGATAAAATATAGGATACCCAGTTCAGTTTGAATTTCAAGTAAATAAATGATTTTTTAACATAAGTATATCCCAAATATTGCATGGGATGTCTTTATACTAAAAAGTATTTGTTCATCTGAAATTCTCATTGAACTTGTTGTCCTGTGTTTTCGTTTGCCAAACCCAGCAGTTCTCCTATAGACTACACAGGAATGGGAACAGAGGAAGCACCCCTCAGATCCTCAATTTCCCCCATGGACAGGACTAGAGGCTATCTCTGAAAGACCGTGATGGGTCTCTCATTGGGAGAAGGAATGATCACCACATTCCAGAGCTCGGCCTGAGGTAAATCCAGGGCCAGGAGCTTCCTGATCTCAAGGATGCTTTAGTTAAATACTCAACGAGAAGGTGCCCAGTGCAGCACCTGGCATTGGTGAGTGCCCAGAAACTGTGTTTAGGTCTCATTTTCTAGAAAACCTTCTTTGTTCTCTCACCCCCCACACACACACAGTTTTCCAAAGGACAACTCCTGGTCCACTGAGCCCAAATGGTCCCTCAGCCCCAAGGGCCTTGGAAAAAGTTACTGAGTCTGAGAGAAGGGTCCGGGGGGGTTGGTGGTCTTCTTCCCACAGGTACACTCATTTCTGGGTTGGGTTTAGCTGAATTTGGCTCAGAAGCTCTTTCATCCTCAGGTTTCTTGGAAGGGTGGGCCTTAGACTTTCCCACCCAGTAGAAGTTTAACTGGAAAAAACAGTGGCATCTTTAAATAGAAAGAAAAAACAACTCTCAAGGCATGATAAAAAGCAGAAATTAGGATGGGAAAGTATCTGAAGACTCCTGGCAGATACTGGAAATGGTCTTTTATCAGCACAAAGTAGAAAAAAGTCACCAACTTCTCCAGAGCTCACATTTTGGAATACAACATGAGCAGGTGGGGCTTCACAGCTGGCCACCAGCACTTGTTTTCTCCCTGGGGTGAAATCAGTAGTAGCGAAGACAGTCTGCTCTCAATTATCCATCTTGTGGCTTATCTGAGCTGTGCTAACTCCAGGGTGAGAGAGAAGGAGCCTGGGGACAGAAGAGAAAGGACAAAAGGGCTCCTGACTCAAGGCAGGTCAGAGCTGAAGAAACCATGACGTGTGTCTGTGCCCATTCCAAGATCTATTGCTGTAGTGGTTTAAAACAACCTATCAAATTTCTTGTGGTTCTGGGGGTGAATGGCCTGAGCTGGGTTGTTCTTACTTTGGATCTCTTCAGATGGCAGCAGGAACTGGAGTCATCTGAAGCCTCCACTAGGATGGGTGACCCAAAGGCTTCTTCACAAGTCTGTCACCTAGGCTGGGGTAGTAGAAACACTGGGGGGTATCCTCTCATATCCTTCCCTAGCAGCTAGCTTGGACTCCTTCACAATATGGTGATCTCAGAGTAGTGGTGGCTTTCCCTAAAGCTCGTGTTTCTGGAGTCCAAGGCAGAGCTGCAAGGCTTTCTATGACCCAGCCTCGAAAGTCACACCACTTACCTCTACTACATTCTAATGATTCAGAAGCCCAGCCCAGATTCAGTGTGGGAGGAACTTCACAATGGTGTGAATCCTGGGAGGCATGGCTCATGGTGGAAGGGGCATTCTGGGAAACCAGCTACCACAGTGTCCTTGCTGTGTGTCTGGACCTGGAGTGCCCATCAGCCCAGCTTCCAGGCAGAACAAAAACTGGAATGACAAGGAGGTCCTCTAAACCTTAGTAGGTAGGGTCTGTCATAGAAAGAATCAGAAAACATATAGCATGACACTGGCTCTGGCTTCCTCGGGCTATGCATTGGTGGGCACTGGTGTCATCATCTTAAAATTGAAGCGGTTTAATGAAATCACCTAAAGTGTCCTCTCCTCTCTGAGTTAAGCAATGTAACACATGATATGAGTTCATCACAGAACCCAAGTCTTTCAAAAGGCAAGGCAACAGAGCCCGAGGGCTATTCTCAGAAGCAAGCATGAAAATCAGAGATACCAAGTTATCAGTCACTAATCTGCATACCTCCTGCAACAACCAAGTCCATGTGGCTAAATTGACATGCCCATTTCCCTTCCTGACTACAAATGTGTGTGCACATGAGTGTGCGTGTATATGTTCACATGTGTAGGTGTGTGTACTTGTGCACACACGTGTGCGTGGGGAGGTAAAAATGTCAGGCAAGCGTCCCACTGCACGTTATATTTCAGCTCCAGAAAAGACTGCCAAATGGGTAGTTTATACTGGAAACTGCCCGGAATATCTCACTATTTATATAACTGTGTGTTGTATGGTCTTTTAATTTCGCCCTCATTCCAAATACATGACACGTCCTTTTGACACCTTGAAGAAATGCTTCTCAGATGGCAGGCTGGGCACAACAGCTCCAGGCTGCAAAAGGAAAACACACAGTCCCGAAAATTAAAAGGGATTTAGATCCTCTTAGGAAATGCCTCGCTTCAGGCTACTTGATGTGGTCATTTATTAAGTGACTTAATCAGGAAAAGTAACTCAGTCTCGGAGCAATTAAGCCCCTTTCTGGGCACTCCTGGAACCTCCCAATTATGAACAGGATAATGCGTTCATAATGAAACTACCAGAAGAGAATCCTGTCCCAGGGCTGAATAATGGTTAGCTACTCAGCTAGAGAAACTCTGTGGTGCTGAGAAACATACCTCCCATTGCTGGATTTGGGGAAACCTCCCTTTGGTTGAACCCAAGCAGTTTTTCAAACATGGTTTCGCTTGTCCTACAATGGGAAGGATTAGGGTTATAGAATCATAGCCTGTCAGAAGCTGAGGACTCCCAAAGCTCTCCTGGCCCAAGCTCGTCATCTCTCTGCCAAGGAAAAAAAAAAAGAGAATGTTAATGCCCAAGGCCACACACTCAGTTTTTGCAGATCTCGGAGTAACACCCAGGTCTCCTTTCTCAAAGGCTCTTGGCTAAACTAGAGAGAAAAGGGTTTTGTTGGGAGACTGAGGGGACATTCTGCACCCTCTCCCCAAATATCCAGATATGGTTCCAGCAATGAGCAGGGTTGAAAGGCCTCAATATTCCTGGAGGAGTACCCTGTGTAAAGTGTGAATGAGTGAGCACATGCTCAGTGAGAGACTGTCCAAAAATATTTATTAAGGGCTTACTATATGCCAGGAATTGTGCTGGAAACCAGGACTATGGTAGAGAACACAGTGTCTCTGCCTAACTGAGGTATCCTACATGAGAGGGGCAGGGGAGAAAAGTAGAAGAATCGGGAATGAGTGGATGAATCCATGAATGGATAGGTAAACGATGGGTGAATAAATAGATAAAAAATAAATGAATGGACAGATGGTTGCTACATTTGGAAAGACAAAAGCTTGATAACTGAGAATTAAGTTAGGGTCTAGACTCAGGAACCCGGAGGCCCGTACCTCCCTGCATGTCTGCTCGGAAGCCAGAATCAACTCTAATCAGATAATCTCCTGCTCAAAAAATCTCCACTGGGTATCCAGTCCTCCAGCATCCATTCCCTACACTGCTCCAATATTCATCTTTCACCCTCTCAATCCTGGTTAATCTCATCACAGCGTTCCCAACATCACCACTAATCAAAAGCATCCCTGCTCATTTGTTCAGGCTTCCCAGGATGCTCTCCCTTGTGCCCCTGCCTTTTCTCCAAGTCCTTCTCCCTCCATCCAGCTCTCCCTGTCCCCTCCAGGCCTGTTCGTAGCACATACCAAGCACTGGGCAGAGACTCTTCGGAGAGGTGCCCTGTATCTAGTGAGTTAGATGCCTCCCCCACCCTCAGTGCCTCCCCTACCCTCAGCTCAGTGGTCAAGTCATCTAGGATAGGAACTGTCTTCCCCTCCAGGGTCTCCACAGAATGGAGCATGTGACTGGACACATGATAGATGATCAATAAAGACTTTAAGAATAACAGAATCTGACCAAAGTAAGTGCAAGGAGTCCCAGGACACATGCCTGACGGGCTCATCCCTAGAAAACTCTGAAACCCTGGCTTTCCTCCCAAAACTTGCTTCACAAGACTTCACCCCTTCCACCCTCTGTCATGCTTTCCTGGAGGCAATCCCCCAGAATTAAAACTGGGTTGAGGCCTAGAGTGCTGGGCAGAGATTTGGGGAGGAACCTTTTGGACGGTTTTACAACAAAAACTCCTCTTCTGAGCTGGCAAATGACTCAGCATCCTGGATCCCAAATGAAGAAAAGCTGTTTTTATTCTGGCATGCAGGAAGCACGGAGGGTCTGACTGACTTTGTGACGTTGCCATGCCAGGCTCAGTGCCCAGCCATGTCCAACATGGGCTCCTCGAGTGTGAACTGCTCTGCCAACCTCCTACTCAGTCAGAAGTGGGGAAAGAGCACCTCCTGTCGATGGACCTGGCCACCCCATTTTATGGATGAGAAAGTTGAGACTCACATTGATCCAAACCTCTTAGAGATTTCCAAGGTTGCCTCTCTTTCTTCCTGGTGTCTACACAGGGCCTCTCTGAGCAAATGAAAGATTGCAAAATACTTCAAAACAGCTGCAACTCTGTCCTGAAGGAAAACTTTCTAAATACACATCGATTTTGCAGGGATCCTTAACCAATTTGTGTACCTTTGGCATCTGATGAATTCTATGCCCTCCTTCTCAGAATACTTTGAATGCATAAAAGAAAATACTTATGATTGCAAAGATAACTGATTGCATTGAAATAAAATTATAAAAATAATTTTAAATATGATATAATAACATGTGCATCTTAAGGAATATTTTAAACTGCAAGGTCAAGCAGGAGATCTAATAAATACCATAATTTCAAAGTAAAGATGGGCATAACTATTCAAGGTATCTGGATCCACTCTAACGTGACATGGAAATATCTGTGATTTCTACTGGTGAGGAAGTCATTGGTATTGCTAATTCGACTATGATTGTTGCTTACATTATTGAAGGATCTGTTAAATTTTGGTTAGATGATGGCAGGCATGGTGGCTCATGCCTGTAATCCCAGCACTTTGGGAGGCAAAAGCGAGAGGCTTGCTGGAGTCCTGGGGTACCAGACCAGCCAGGACTTGGAGAGACCTCATCTCTATAATAAATCAAAAATTAGCCTGGCATGGTGGCGCATGCCTGTAGTTCCGGCTACTTAGAAGACTGAAGTGGAAGGATCGCCTGAGCCCAGCAAGTCAAGGCTGCAGTGGCCATGATTGTGCCACTGCACTCCAACCTGGGTGACAGAGTGAAACTCTGACTCAAAAAAAATTCAGTTAGAGGTTAATGAAAATAGAGATGCATTTTTTTCCCCCAGCCAAGATCACAGGCACCTTGAATGCTACCTACAGAACCCCTGGTTAGTATTTTCACAGGGTGACAATAACCACTTAATGGTGAACTCTTAGGTAAAACTTGACGTTCTCTACCCCAGACTCAGTGTCCAGCACACTGCCAGATACTCAAAAAAATGTGTGCAGCAGGGCCCCACACCACATTCTGCCTGCCCCCACTCTTGTGTCTAATGATTCCTGAAAGCCAAGGGCTCTTCAGAGAGGACCTTTCTCCTCATTTGAATATGTTGGCAGCAGAGGGAGGTGTTAGATCACAGGCCCGTGACTGAGGAAGGGAGACCTGGGCCGCAACAGGAAACATTCAAGAACAGTTCATCCTTATGAAAATATCCTCCCTCTGACACCAGCCAGCTTGGGAGACCCAAAAGGAGGCCCTGGAAAATCAATCTCTATTCCAGAACGAGCCAAATCTTCCCTCCTGCCCTGGCTAGCACTGAAATGCAACACCAGGAAGGTGTTGCAGCATCGGCATCGCCTGTCTCCACATTCTGGCTCCGGTGGCCAGGCCCCCAGGACCATGCTGGGAGGAGCAGAAGGGTCCTGCCCTGGCAATGGCACTAGGTCATGTGGGCATCGATTAGTCGGGCTGATGGCTGGGCAGCGCCTGGGTCCCCCTTCCTCCCTTTGGCTCCTGCCAAATCGTGGTCAGCGCAGTGAACATGAATTCAACAGTTCTACTGCTCAGCAGGGCAATATAGGGTAGTGGCTACATGCCCAGACTCTGCAAGCAGGCCTTCGTTCAACTCCCTTCTCTGCCACATCACAAGTTGAACCTCCCACACCCCAACTACTCACTTTCCAATATGTAAGATTGGCCCGACCATAGTCCCCACCTTGTAGTGGAGTCATGAAATCCTTCTTCTAAAGCCCCTTGCTCAGTGTCTGCACATAGTAAGCACTCAGTAAAAAGCAGTCATTATTTATAAACTTTAAATATTTAAAGAACTTTTTTTGAGCTTCTCCTGAATACAAGGCATCATGCTGGGCGCCGGACCTTTCCTGTGTTCATCAAGGACAGGCAAGGGCAGGGAGGGAGAATTATTTAATTCAGTAATTTATGAACAGTTATGAGAAAGGAAGAGTATTTAATGTCTGAAGAAATTGTCAGTATTGGCCAAGAGTGGTGTCTGCCCTTGATGAGAGACGTGACCCCTCTCACTGCGAGAGGGAGTGGATGGGTGCAAAGATTCTTTCCCACTCTGATGCGTGTCAGACTAGTGGCAGTCGAGGGAGACAAAAGCCCTGTCCTAGACCCAGGGGGGTGCTAGGAACCCCAGGGAAGTAGTGAACCTACTGCGATCAAGTCCAGCAGCCCCATCAGTCTACCCACATCACGGATCCATGATGAGTTCAGTGCTGAGAGGTGGGATCTCTGAATCCCTGGATTGAAGGCCACCTTTTTTCTGGATGAGCATAGGAGTATTTTCCTGGGAAGAAATGTGATGCTTTCTTCACGTTTCTAATGACGTCTGTGACCCCAGAAGATTAAGAATCACTACTTGGCCGGGCTCAGTGGCTCAGCCTGTAATCCCAGTATTTTGGGAGGCTAAGGCAAGTGGATTGCCTGAGCTTGCAGGTTTGAGACCCGCCCAGGCAACTTGGCGAAACCTTGTCTCTACAATAAGTCAAAAATTAGCCAGGCATGGTAGCGTACCCCTGTAGTTCCAGCTACTTGGAAGGCTGAGGCAGAAGGATTGCTGGAGTCCAGCAGGTCGAGGCTGCGGTGGCCGGGAGAGTGCCACTGCACTCCAGTCTGGGTGCCAGAGTAAGACTTCAACTCAAAAAAAAACAAAAAAAGAATCAGTACTCTACAGATTAACTGCATCCTGTCTTGCATGATGCTCAGACTAGATTGTGACCATGGCCACCTTCTGCTAAGATCCAAGAAAATGCATATGGGTCAATTTCTACATACGAACTTGACAATTAAGTTGGTGAACTTGCCTACTGTGCACTTATGTTGGCAGCACTGTACAAACAACTTAATGAGGTCTCATAACCTTGGCATATCAGTGTCACACAGCTGTGTTTGTATTGACACAAGGCAGTGTCTTGCTGAGTGGTGTTCGTTATTGTTGTTGTATGTTTTTGTATGCTATTGCGAGAATGTTGGAGCTTGAATTAGAGCAACAAACAAACAATAAATTCCTTGTTAAATTTGGCAAGCATGGAAGTGAAATCAAGGACATGTTAATCCAAGTTTATGAGAATAATGCCATGAAGAAAACAGAAGTGTACAAATGGATTAAACGTTTTTCTGAGAGGAGAGAAAGTGTCACTGATAAAGAGAGGTCAGGATGACTAGCAACAAGCAGAACTGATGAAAACATTGCAAAAATTTATCAAATTGTACTTAAAAATCATCAGCTGACTGTGAAAAGCATAGCAGACCAAATAAACATCAACAGAGAAACAGTTAAGAAAATCTTAACTGGAAATCTTGGCATGAGAAAGCTGTGTGCAAAAATGATCCTGAAAGAGCTCTTGTATCACGACAATGCACCAGCTCACATAGCACTGTGTGTGAGGGAGTTTTAACTAGCAAACAAATAACTGTATTGGAACACCTTCTCTACTCACCTGATCTGGCCCCAAATGACTTTTTAATTCACTTTAAGATAAAGAATATATTGAAAAGAAGACATCTTGATGACATGCAGTACATCAAGGGTAATACAACAACTGCTCTGATGGCCAGTCCAGAAAGAGTTCCAAAATTGTTCTGATGGGTGGATTAGGCACCGGCATTGGTGCATAGCTTCCCAAGGGGAGGTACTTCGAAGGTGACCATGGTGATATTCAGCAATGAGGTATGGAGCACTTTATCTAGGACAAGTTTGCAAGCTTAATTGTCACTCCTCGTATTTTTACTTTTCCCATAAATGTCTGTCACTTTGGAGAACTGGAGGGAGACAGCAACATACACAAAGCCTAGGGTCCTTCTCAGGAATCACTGGGGTAGGTCAGGAAGGCAGCAGTCACTCCTCACCTGATCCAGTTAGGGACCAGAACTGAGACCCACGGTTATTGACAAATCACTGGGCACCACAGGACTGTTCTTCCTGCCTCTCATCAATAAACATTTATTGAGCACTTATGATGTGCCATGCACTGTTCCAGATGTTGGAGATGCACCATGATTCATTCAGGGAAAGTTTCTGTTGTCATGTGGCTCATATTCTGGGAGTGAAAGACACAACAAGTCATCAGACAAGCATGGTAATTTCAGATGATGGTAAGTCCTATGAAGGAAATAAAACAGAATTATAGAGGGAAGAAGACAACAAAGACAAAAGCCTAGAAATGGGAACAATCTTGGCACTTCTGAAGAACAGGAAAGAAGCCAGGACGGCATGTACACAGTGAGCAAGAAGACAGAGAAAGAGAGTCAGATACAGCACGAGAGAGAAGCAGGGTGGATCACCTCAGTCCTTGGGTACCTCGGAAAGGAGTCTCCGTTGGGTACAGCACAGACTCACCAGAGAACCTTAAACACCAAAATAAACATGATGTATTTCGAAAACCACAGGGGCTGCCATGGAGAACGATGGGAAGAGCGAATTCAGGGAAGCCACATTCCGGACACTGAGCTATGTGGTGAGCTGGGATTGCACCAACACTCTAGCCTGGGTGACAGAGTGAGACTCTGTCTCTGAGCCAGGCCCAGGAGATCCCACGGTGAACAAGCCATCATAGACCCTGACCTCACAGAGGTCTCAGGATAAATAGGGGGCTCTAGGATTCTCTGACTCCTTTGACCCTTGGTCAGACCTCATGGAGCTCGCAGGATAAATAGAGGATTCTGGGATTCTCCAACTCCTTTGACCCTTGGTCAGAGGCAAACGCATGGCAGAGATATAGCTGGTCTCTGAGACAAGATGAGAAAGAGGAGAAATAGCAGTTTCTTCCTTCTCTCCCAGCCCCTTTCGGTCTCAGAGGCTCACCCTCTGCCCAGTGCTCAGGCAGACTTCAGTTTTCCCCTCTTCTAGCTCTCCGTTGTTCAAAGTCCAAACTCAAGATCCATCCAAGAAGTCTTGCCCACCCAGGCACGCAGTGTTCCCTCTTTCCCTCCCTGTCCCAGTCATGGGACAGGCAGGTAGTGGTAGGTGGCCTTATTTTCTTCTGCTTCCCATGAGTTGGTTTTGCTGACCAGCTAGTCTCCTCCCCTAGTAGCCTAGCACAGATTTAGGCATAGAGTACAAGTGGCTTAAATACTCCTGAGATTGATATGTTCGGAAAAGAAGTCTATTTTTCCATTGACTGAAATGAAATGAGACTAGATTGTATTGACTTGCTGGTGGGCATTGCCGGTATTGATGTGGGTGACATTTGACCTTCTAGAAATGTCTCAGATTAAATATGGGCTAGGAAAAAAAGCTAGTAGAAACTATGGATTCCTTATGAATGACTACATCCCCAGCCACGTGCCAAAGTAGCTACAAAGACTATAATGCACTAAGCGTACAAATTTTTCCAATTAAGGACCCTTGCTATTAGGAAGGGGGGTAGCTCTGTTACTGGATTTGTTTACATTTTCTAGTTTCAATGTCTGCCATTCTTACCACCTAAGTCTCCCTCCCCCAAACCCGTGACTATCAATCATGACTAAAGTCCTTTATAAAGGACTGGTTTAGGGGTGACCCAGAGGCATGTGGTGCATTGAAGGTGAACCAGTCCCCGTGACTTCTGGAATTATTTCTGTATGTGATTATGAATATGTGATGAATCATTTCCATTAATTATGAGTATACTGAGCTTATGTACATCCACATGTGTATGTGTGGGGACTGGTATTGCCTATATGCATGTCAACTCATATGTGTGTACACATACATTCCTGTGTGATTAGTTGTGTGTTCCA
The DNA here is from genome assembly GCF_000164805.1 of Carlito syrichta. Lineage (NCBI taxonomy): Eukaryota > Metazoa > Chordata > Mammalia > Primates > Tarsiidae > Carlito > Carlito syrichta. Next base: position 86,554 of record NW_007246534.1, read on the forward strand.
TATCATTTGAACACGAAATCTAAGTTAAAGTCTCACTAGGGCTACAAAAGATATTGCATAATCTTGAGGGCTTCATTTAAGCCTTTCTGTGAGGAGATCCCATCCTATGAAGTATGGACTTCTGCCAAATCTGTTCACAGACTATGCGCATTTCCCAGGGTGCCTCTACCCTGGATCTGTCCCTCATTCCAACCTGGCTCCTCCCTGTTCTCTTTTCTTACAGCCTCAGCCGAACACAGTGAGCTCTCACCCACTTTTAACTTTCCCTGTATCCACAATAGATGATATTTTTGTTTATTCTTTAATAACTCTTTGTTTAAAACTCTGTGTGTATGTACACACACACATATTTTTTAGAGACATAGTCTCACTCTGCCACCCAGGATGGAGTGTGGTGATGCAATCATAATTTTACTGCAGCCTCAAATTTTTGAGTTCAAGATCCCTTCACCTCAGTCCCCTGAATAGCTGGGACTACAGGTGTGCCCCACCATGCCCAGCTTATTTACTTTTTAAAATTGTAGAGACAGGTTCTCACTATGTTGCCCAGGTCTTGAACTCTTGACCTCAAGTGATCCTCCTGCACCAGCCTCCCAAAGTGCTGAGATTACAGGCATGAGCCACTGGGCCTAGCCAAAATTATAAATTTTGACATGTATGTTCTATGTAGAAAGTTGCAGTACATGTTCTTTGAGGAGGAAATATGTTGGCTGTCAGTGCAACCTATGGTCTTGCCCAGCTGTGGCCCTTATGTCCACTCTGCAGGCTCTTCTTGATTCTGGAAGAATATATTTATAGGGACGTTGGTGGTCTATCAAACATGGATTTAGGCTGGGCATGGTGGCTCAAGTCTATAATCCCAGCACTTTGGGAGGCCGAGATGAGAGGATTGCCTGAGCCCATGAGTTTGAGAACAACCTGGGCAACTTGGTGAGCCCTCATCTTTACAATAAAAAAAAATTAACCGGGCGTTGTAGCACACGCCTGTAGTTCTGGCTACTTGGAAGGCTGAGGCGGAAGGATCGTCTGAGCCCAGCAGGTCGAAGCTGAGGTGGCCGTGAGCATACCACTGAACTCCAGCCTGGGCGACAGACTCCAACGCAAAAAAAAAACAAACAAACAAAAAGAAAACAAAACAAAACATGGATTTAGCCCTCATAATAATCTCACGAGGTTGCCCTTAATATTAACCCCTTAGTAGATGAAGAACGTGAGATATTATCCTCATGTAGGCTGTCCCAAAGAGCGCCTTGAGCCATCATGGCATGAACTTAGGATCAGAGAATTGCCCTGGCCAGGGCCTGGTCCTGGGTGGGCAACATGAAGGCACTGTCTGATGTCCTGTAGGGAACGGGGCACTCAGGATTGATTCCCCATTGGCACAAGTGCCCAGGAGCTCTAGTGTAGGGGTTAGACTCTGGGGAAAGTACTACCTGAAGTCAGATAGATGCAGTTACCCTAACTAGTGGCTAGGGGGTGTAGACATAATATCAGGTCTGCAGGGGAGAGGGCTTGTATTAAGACCCAAGACAGAAAACTGGGGTTCATGACAGGTATTCAGATCCCTGAGAAAAACGGATTATTATGAAAATAGCCAATGTTCTGATTATTTATCACTGTGTAGCAATCACTCCAAAACTTAGTGGCTTACAATAAGAGGAATCATTAATTTCATCCATGAATCTGCAGTTTGGGCAGGGCCTGGCTCATCTCTCCTCCTTGTGCCATCAGCTGGGACAACTTGAATGGGGCTGGAGGACCCGCTCTCAAGATGCTCACTGACGTGCCTGGAAAATTGGTGTTAGTGGTTATTTGGAAGCTTAAGCCTGAAGGGCCTCAGTTCTTCTCAGTATAGGCCTTGTCACAGTTGATCTGGGCTTCTTTACAGCATGGCAACTGGTTCCAAGAGCAAATGTTCCAAGAAAACTAGGTAGACACAGTATTGTCTTTCATGACCTAGACTCGGAAGTCATGTTGTATCACTTCTGCCATATGTACAAGCCCAATCAGATTTAAGGACAACACATGCGCGCGCGCGCGCGCACACACACACACACACACACACACACACACATATTTCAGTGGGAGGAATGTCAAAGTCACATTAGAATGAAAGCATGTAGGATGGGACATATTTTTGTAGCCATCTTTAGAAAATAAAATCTGCCACACAGGTAGAAGATTACTCACACTACGAAATTCATTCATTTTTCAACAAATTTTTTTGAGAACTCACCATATGCTAAGTGAACCAGAAGGATACAAGTCCCGTCTTCAAGGAGTTCACAATCACGGTGATGTCAGATAAGAATTCAAGGGGTGCTGGTGTTGTGAAATTAATATAACGCAGGGAATAAGGACAAGAAGGGGATGTGGGAACCAGAGTAAGATCACAGATCTTGCCTCGGGGAGGAAGAGGGTCAGGAAACTTTTCCAGGGATAATACTATCTAATTTGAATCCTAAAAGCTCAGGGGATTTAGGTAGGAGGGGGAGGTTTCCAGGGGGATTTGAGGTGAGGGGGGAATTACACTACTCAGTTTTGCCATAGTAGCCAATAGTCCCCAGATCTCTGAGGTTTACAACCATACACATTATCCCTCACTTGTATTAAATGTAAGTCATCTGTGATATGTGACTGCTTCAGGCTGGAGCTCTGCTACATATTCTCTTCACTCTGTGGCACAGGCTGGAGCAGCACCTATCTGGGACATGGTAAAAGAAGAGGAAAGAGTCCCGGTGGCAACTTGTGATGTCTCTAAAAGCTCCTGCTCATCCACTCACATTTCATTGGTCAAAGTCTGTCACGTGGCCAAGCCAGGGTCAGTGAGGCAGGAACCTGTGCTTCTCCTACAGGAGCACAGGTAGGTGGGCATCAACCATGGGGTAGAATTGCAGTGATTCAGGGTGGTTGAGGCCTTGAGTAAAGCCTGCAGCATGGAGAGGGAAGAAAGACACATGTGCAAAGTCCAACGACAAAGGGCTTCATAGACCATACTAAGAAATCTAATTTTATCCTGAGATTAACAGGCGCCATAAAAGGAATCTAAAGGCAGAGAGGCACAATCATATCCGGGTTGGTTGGTTGTTCTAGCTGATTTGTGATGGATGGATTGGCAAGGGACTGACATGGGTGAGTGAGGAGGAAGGGGAAAAGAAGGAAACCAATATTTATCCAATGCCTCTTACATAAGTATGAGGCACTAAGCTGTCACACTGATAGCCAACTGGAATAGTACTGCAACAGTTACCACATTCCTCCAGGTCTGGGCTCAGAGTCCCTGCTGGGTGGAGAGTCCGTCCCTCCCACCCACCTAAATATCACTGATTGGCATGGGAATCATCTGATCCAAGATGAGCCTATAACAATTTCCTCCCTCCCTCCCATCCCTCTCTTTCCCCTCCCTCAGTCAGGAATTTGAAACAGGGGTAGAGATTTTATTTTTGTTTTTTGTTTGTTTATATTGAGTCACAGTCTCACTCTGCTGCCCAGGCTAGAGTCGGCCGCTGCAACCTGGACTTGCTGGGCTCAGGTGATCCTTCCACCTCAGCCTTCCAAGTAGCTGGAACCACAGGCACGTCACCATATCCAGCTATTTTTTTTTTCTTTTTTTTGAGTTGGAGTCTCACTCTGTCACCCAGGCTGGAGTGTAGTGGCATGCTCACGGCCACCGCAGCCTCGACCTGCTGGGCTCAGCACAGCCTTCCACCTCAGCCTTCCAAGTAGCTGGAACTACAGGCATGTGCCACTACACCCAGCTAATTATTTATTTATTGTAGAGATGAGGTCTTGCCAAGTTGCCCAGGCTGGTCTCGAACCTGTGGGTTCATGCAATCCTCTCACCTCGACCTCCCAAAGTGCTGGGGGAATAGGCGTGAGCCACCACCACACCCGGCCTTTTAAAAAAATTTATGGTAGAGACGAGGTCTTGACAAGTTGCCCAGGCTGGTCTTGAACCCCTGGGCTCAGGCAATCCTCTTGCCTTGGCCTCCCAAAGTGCTGAGGTTACAGACGTGAGCCACTGTGCCCCGCTGAGGGGCAGAGTTTTAGAGGGCCTCCTGAGTGCCTAAAGCAGGAGGACACAGAAAGGCTAGGGAAGTGCCCAGAGCAGTGGAATTCAGGCAAGTGCTTTTCAGAGAGTGAAGAACAAAGGGGCCAGGGGTGGGAGAGGAACACAGGAGGAAGACCATTCTCCCACCCAGAGTAGAGGGAAGTAGCTGCCTTGATTTCTATTTTTGAGGTTTTGATTCCACTCCTTAAGGACAACGGTGTTCCCTACTCTTGAATCATGTGCAACAGTGCTCCCTACCCTTGAATTCATGTGCTACTCCTGAATTCCTCTAATAACCTTAGTCTCCCATTTCTTCTGTTATTCTCAGTGAGTTTCCATGATGTGTGCTTCACAGTACCTTGACTAAGACAGTTTACATCTCAGAGTCCCCACACTCGCCTCGGGTGTCATGGATGCCAATTCAGTGGGGCCATGAGTACATCCAAACTTCACCAGCTGAGGGGCTAAGATGCTGCTGTGTGGAGTGCCCTGATCACAACGGGCTCCTGACCAGTAGGGTTAAGCAAGGACTCAAGGCCACCAATCTTACCGAATCTCAGGGCCTGGAGCTGAGACTTGAGGAGGGCAAGAGATCTTCCTAGAACCTAGACCTATCTTCTTCCTGACACCTGGAAGAAACGCTCAACCACTGGAAGTGCCTGGGAATATGCACTCAGAGAAAGGGAAGGCCTGGGGGTGAGGGGAGAGGCGGAGAAGCTGGTGAATACACTCATTATCGTGAGGACAGCACCAAGCCATTCATGAGGGATCCACCCCCATGACCCCAGCATCCCTCACTAAGCCCCACCTACAACGCTGGGGGTCACATTTGGGTCAGAGCATGAACTCTGCAGCCAAACAGCCAGGGCTTGAGCACCCAGCTCTGGCACAGTTGCTTCACTTACATGTAACTTCTCTGAGCCTCAGCATTATCATCCGTAAGATGGAACTATTCATTAAGTCCAAGTCACAAAGGTATTTGAGGTGATGTGAAATAGCACAGTGCCTGGCGCATAGTAAACATTCAGTAAATTCTTCCTATGATGACTTTTGCATGACAGAGGAATCAAGGGCATGAGGCTTAGGGTTTATAGTTTAGGTTCTGGGATCAAAGACTGAAATTCCAGAGGCTCCTTACCAACTGTAGGACATTGGTCAAGTTGCTTAACTTCTCTGAGCTCATCTTCTCATCTGTAAATGCTGAGAATTCTCACTTTATAGGATTATTGTATCCACTATACTGCTTTGTGCACAGAGGATGCCTTATTAATGGAAGCTATTTCTTTTTTGAGTTGAGGTCTCACTCCGTTGCCCAGACTGGAGTGCAATGGCACGCTCCTGGCCACCGCAGCCTTGACCTGCTAGGTTCCAGCGATCCTTTTGCTCAGTCTTCCAAGTAGCTGGAACTACAGACGCGCGCTACCATGCCCGGCTAATTTTTTGATTTATTGTAGAGATGAGGTCTCGCCAAGTTGCCCAGGCGGGTCTCGAACCTGCGGGCTCAGGCAATCCATTCACCTCAGCCTCCCAAAGCGTAGGATTACAGGCTGAGCCACCGAGACCGGCGGAAGCTATTTTTTATTTCAACAGATACACTTGTGATATATTCTGGATGTCTGTCCCCTCAAATCTCAAGTTGAAATGTGACCCCAGCATTGAAGATGGGGCTTAGTGAGGGATCCTGGGGTCATGGGGGTGGATACCTCATGAATGGCTTGGTGCTGTCCTCAGGATAACGAGTGTGTTCTTGCTTTATCAGTTCAGGTAAGAGTTAGTTGTTTAAAGCACCTGTCACAGCCTTCTCTCTCTCTTGCTTCCACGCTTGCCATGTGACATGCCGGCTCCCCTTCCCTTTCCTTCATGATTGTAATCTCCCCGAGGCCTTACCAAAAGCAGAAGCCAGCACCATGCAGTGAGCCAATAAGCCTCTTTTCTTTACAATTACTGGGTCTCAGGTATTTATGTAAGCAATGCAAAGCGGACTGACACAACCTGGCTTTGTCGCAAGGTGCAAGAGGCTGATGGGGAAGGAGCTGGTGAGGGGATGAGGAGTCACTTCATTTTCCCTTTCGTCACAGTCACAGTCTACACACGCACAGAGTGCTCGGTATGAGTTCTGTTTCGTATTTGGTCCTGAGAACAAACACAACAGAAGGGAAACACTTTGTCTCGACCCCTCAGTAATATGCAAGGCCACGCTTGTGTGCAGTTGTCTTTTGTTTTCTGAGAATTCTTTTAATGTGACCAAATCCTGGAAACACTATCAGATAATGCAAAACATGATGGCAGCTGAAGTTCACCAGTCTGTCTCCAAACAAGGGATCCAGCCTTTTCACATACATTAGCTTATTTCCTCGTCCCAGAACCCTGGAGCAAGGTGTTTGTTACACCTGCTCTTAACCACACCTCCCCCACCAGACTGGGCAACTGACTCCATCAGATTAAGTTGCTTATTCTTGGTCACACTATTACTAAGTGGCAGAGGCAGGCTTTAACCCAGATAGTTTGACTCCAAAGTCCACACTCTTTCTGAGGTTGCTGTAAATAGTGAACTACAGACACCACGGTGGTCTCCTGGGGTACTGGCTCCTGTCTTTTCAGCTGCGGCTCTCAAGGCCCTCCATTCACGTATCTGAGCATTTCACAGAGTACCCGGCTCAGGTCTGGACATATAATAGATGCTTGATAGTATTTGTCACCTGGAAACCAAATCTTCTTTTTGACACTTACGCCGGGTGCCTTCTGAAATAACTAACTGTATGCAACTCCAAACATGCTGTCACCATCACAGCCCTAGTGATGACAGCCTCAATTATGGAGCACCTACTATGAACCAGATGTTTCATAAGCTTTATCTCTAATCCCCAAAGCAATTGTATTCAATTCAGTAACCAAATTTTGAATTCCACCAAGCACTGGGCTCTTGTCCACATTTTACAAAAGATCAAAATAAGGCTCCGAGATTGAGTGACTCACTAACGTACTAGGTTTGGGTCAAGGACACAGGCTTGTCTGACACCAAAGCCCATGTTCTCCCCTCTGCCCACCCTTCCTTCTGCATGGGTGAGCATATGCAAACAGTACAACTGTATTACAATGGCTAGAACAAAGATGCTTATTGCATGAGGGCCAATCATACCTGTTGCTACAAACCAGAATGCCAGTGTTGCCAGAAGGCACCTATTTGGTACTGACTTTGACCAGGCCCCTCTGTGGCAGCCTCATGCAGTATTCCCTGAGCTGTCTGCCCTCCCCAGCAGGGCTGTCTCCTGTTTCTATCCACTTCATTAAAGTGTTCTCACAGCACTGTGCATAAATTAATTAGCACGCATTCTTCTATAAGAAACGGCCCCTGGATTTTAGCCTTAATTCACAGAGATAACAAAGTAAAGGATTGGATTTCTTAGTTTAGAACAATGCTGGCTTTTTCTAAATTTCCTTTAAAAATGCAGAACTTGGTGGAAACCCCTGTGTGCCTGCCTCCAGTGGCCGGGTGAGAGTGGCCTTTGACCCAGGCGCTACCCAAAGGGGGACAGCCAAGAGCCATCACCAGCCGAGGGGGAGGGGGAATCGCTGATGAGAGGGGCTGATGCATTGTAATTAATGGTAATAAAAATAGATACTGCATGAGAGAAAAGTGCCAAGTCAGGGATCCCTACTCCAGGATAGAGTTTCTCTCAGGTAATGGAAAGAAGAAAAAAAGAGTCACTTCTTACAGGAAACCCGATCTACCCATTGCTTACAGAGGATTTTTGCAAAGTGACTAAGGAAATGCCGCTAAAGACAGCAGCCCCAGAGAAATTAGAATAACTCTACTTAAAACTTTCTTTTCCGCAATTCATGGGAACCTGGTATTGCTACAGGCAGTTGGGCCTGGGATTTCTAAGGGTGGCAAGTTCAGTCTGTAGCTTTCTGGGCCCTAGGGAGACTCCAGCACCCAGGACTTCTGGCTGAAGGAAGGCGTCCAGCTCTCTGAGACTTCCCCTGCGAGGAAGGGGACGGCAAGAAGGGGCCTGAGAGAGAAGAAGAGAAGCAAAGAGGAGAAAGAAGGCTATTCTTCGATTGGTCTGGTCACTTTCTAGGTATTGCTGTCAGTCAAAGCCAACTGGTCATTCAGGCATCCATTCAAACATTTCCTAGGGGCTGGGCGTGTGGCTCTCCTTCTGTAGTCCCAGCTATAATCCCAGCACTTTGAGAGGCCAAGGCAGGAGGATCGCTTGAGCCCAGGAGCTCAAGACCAGCCTGGGCCACATAAGTAGACCTTGTCACTACAAGATCAAGACATCAGCAGGCATGTGGCATGAGCCTGTAGTCCTAGCTACTCAGCAGGCTAAGGTGGAAGGATCGCCTGAGCCCTGCAGCTAGCTGTGATCGTGCCACTGTACTCCAGCCTGGGCGACAGAGTGAGACCCTGACTCAAAAAACGAAAGAAAGAAAGTGAGGGGGAGAGAAAGAAAGGAAGAAAAAGGAAGGAGGGAGGGAGGGAAGGAGGGAGGGAGGAAAAGAGAGAGAGGAAGGAAGGAAGGAAGGAAGGAAGGAAGGAAGGAAGGAAGGAAGGAAGGAAGGAGAGGAAGGGGAAAGGAAAGGAAAGGAAAACAAGAAAAGAGAGCAAGACATTTCCTAAGCTCCCAGATGCTCCAGGGGAATCATGAGATGGAGAAAAGCCAGGGTCTATACCCCAAGAATTCTATGTTCCCACTCTGTCTGGCAACCTACTGCACCTCGGGCTGCGTCTCCGAGACCGCGCTCTCCACGGACGCGCCCTTCTCCAGCCTCTCCTGCCAGCGCCTGGGCGGGTCCCTTCCGGGCCGGAGGGCTGGGGGGAACCCGGCGGGCAGCCCCGCCGCGCCGGACTCTGCG
>NW_007246534.1:95846-99531 GCF_000164805.1 Carlito syrichta
GGCCTCTAAACCGTTGTCTCGGGCGAGCCCACCAGCCCCTCCGAGCTGAAGGCACCGAGGGCGCAGGGGTCGCGCGGACCCCAGGGGACCCGGGCCTTGGGGCCTGGGACCGCGCCGGCCACGTGCGGCGCTTCGGGAGTGCGGCCACCGGAGCCCGCGCCCTGCAGCCTGGCCAGGCTCACAGGCGGAGAATCCGTGGAGCGAATGTCCGCGCCGTGACCGGTGCAAACGTCCGGCGACCCCGAAGAGCGCGGGGTGCGGGGTTTGCAAATCCCCGGTTGCGTCCGCCTGGACGCGGCATACCCCTCGGCTGCGAGGGGCCGGTGGCGAGGCGCGGGAGCCGCGGGCCCGCTTGCCACGAAGCGCGCCGCCCGGAATCGGCGAGTGTGCGGCGGGAAGAGAGGGTTCTGGGCTGCCTGGGGACCGCGCCCGGCCCTCCCCGAGTTCGAGACCTCCCAGTGGGCGGGACGTCCCGGGGCCCGCGGTGCGGGGCTGCAGGGAGCGCCTGGGCGGGCGGCGAAAGGGCCGAGGTCTGCCGGGGGATTTCTGCAGCCTGTTACAGGCTAGAAATATAAAGATTTTTAAAAAGCATTAGCAGCTCTGGTCCTCTGATTTGGCACCGGGCACCCGCCCCTCCTCTCCCCTCTGTCACCGGCGAGGGTTCCAGCTTGCCCTAAACGAAGGTCTTCCCATCGTTGGCCTTGGGATGGCCGGCAGGCAACTCCTCTCCAGATGGCCCTGTCCTTTCCCAAACGGTCCCAGCCCAGAGCCAGGGAGGCCAGCGCGGCAGCTTTCTCTTCTCTCTTTCCCCAAGAGCCCTGCCCCTACTCCCGCAGGTGCGGTGTGCCAGTCCTGGGCTGGTCAGTGGGCATCGGTCAGCAGGGGCCCTTCGGGTTCTGTCCTGGGAGCTTCCTGCCCAACCCCAGACACAAAGGCCCCAAACTGTGACCCAGAGCCAGGAGGAAAGGTATTCCGTCAGCCTGAGGTCCGTGGGGTGCACATCCCTTGCGACTGCTGCTTTCCAGAAAGTCCCATCCTCTCAGGGACTTCCAAAGGAGCTTGGAGATCAAAGGAGCCATTGCCATGAAGCCCGATATTCCACAAGTTTGCCAGTTTTCTCCTCGCTAGCGGTGGAAGTTCTCCATCTGCCTGTGGTGAAACAGCAAGTGCAAGCCTCTTGGGTATGGGGCTCTGGGGAGGAAGGAGGACAGGGACTCTGGGGAATGTGGTGTGGTAGATCCAGGTCCGGGTACCCACAGGCTTCTCGGCAGCTGCTTTGCGGTGCTGAACCGGGGACTGAGATTGTCTTCGGGTCGGGTTGGCTATCAAGTCCTCACCTGGACACCTCTCAAGTAATCTGTGGTGTGGCAGAGACTGTCAGGGAGTGGGCTGGGTGGGAGGGGACTGAGGAGTATGAAGAGACCCTGGATCGGGATAACCTTTGGGGGGGGCCAGGGACTCAGCTGCCACTACTGCCAAGAGGTTCTGGCCAGGCCTACAGGTTCTGGCCGGGCCTTCCCCAACTTCTTACGAACATGGAGGAGAGGGATAGGTGGAGACAGACAGATAAACACAAACCCACACATCGCTGCTACAAGCTTTCTGTGCTCGCTCTGTAATGATGTCTCATATGACACACATGATATTATCCAAGGTGGCAGGTCCCAAGTCTGCTCTGTTCTTTCCCTACCACTGAGTGCTGCCTTGAAGTTCCTGGCAAAACTGACTCCTGGGCTTAGGGCCCCGGGGGCTGTGAAAAGGGAACACTTGGAGGGACAGAGACTGTAAAATTCCAAAAAGGCCCAGAAATATCCGTTTTCACCAAACATGGGCAGGACCCAGTCCTGAGGGAAGTTCCATCTTAAAGCTCCGTGGGTTGGAGGAGGGACACAGTAGCAGTGAAGACTGTGGCGAAGTTACAGAGATCATCCACTTTTTCAAGGTATTCTCAGACTCACGCCAGCCCAGAACCAGCAGCGTCTAGAGCGATCGATCACCCAGGCTCAGTAAGAGAGAACAAAGGGGACTAGACCAGAGAATAGTCATACCAGGAAGTGAATGCCTGGTCCCACTCACCCACACCAGGCCTTGGCTCCCCCTACAGCCCCAGCCCAAGTTAGCTAAGATAAAAGAGGCCATGGCCAGAGCTGGGACCTTTTAACCACCTAACTGAAGAAGAGGCCTTGGAAAGAGTAGATTGAACCTTGGAGGTCAGCAAAGCAGGCTCTGAGCCTCTTCACAGCCTGGGGTAAATTCTTCCCCGGGTCTGCCAAGGGCCATCTAGCAGACTCTGGGGCAAACCCTGTGTGGCAGTGCATAGGGCTCCAGATATGGTTAGCCTGGACACAGCAGGGCCCCTCCTGGCCCCTCCCAGCTCACAGACACAGACTCCAAAGATGCCACCTGGATTTCTGCAGGAAGTTGCCCCTCTCCACACCCACTCTGGTTTGGAACCTACTTTGACAGCCCTGTGGCCTCCACACACCAGGTAAGGCACCCAGAAGCTAAAGTCTCAGGAAGAGCCTGGGAGTTCCACTCTCTCCTGCCTGCTGCACTTCCAAAGGACTTCCAGAATGCTGGAACGAAGAGAAAAAGTTGGAAATCTTTCTGAGAAGGAAACAGACACTTAGAGGAATAAATACATGTCTTCCCCCACAGACACGGAGCAAAGTCAAAAGTTGAACCCAGGGCTCTGGACGCCCATTCAAGTGCTCCTAACCCAGCCCTCCTAGAATGCTCAAGGGAGTTGGAATGAAGAAACAGGGCCTAGACTCGGGTTCCTGAGTCCTAGGCTGAGGGCAGAGTCCAGATCTGTGCTGGCGAGGGGCCTGGCACTGAGAATGGTACTGGGAGCTCCCGGCCTGCGGCGGCTGAGGAGGAAGTGGAAGAGACAAGACCAGGAAGGCGCTAAGCCCGGGGCTTTTCAAAACTGTAGAAACAGCAGGAACCTCCCCCCACCCCCACTAGCTCTCCCACCTCTTCTCCCACCGAACCAGCACCACGTGTTTCCACTGGCGCCCTGACAAAGAGGCAGAAAACAGGACCCCCTTTTAAAGCCCCTCGCTCCGGCGCTCAGCGCCCCGGTTCCCAGGCTGGTGGCCAGGAGACGGAGCCGAGCCCAAGCGGCGAAGCGGGAGGGTGGAGGGATCTGGCCTCCGCCCGCTCCCCGACCACCCACCGGGCCTAGACTCCCTGCCCTCGCTCCCCCCACCCCACGTAGGCAGGCTGCGGGTCTGCGCCGTTTCCCGGTACTGCGTCGCAGCTGCCGGCCGGAGTCAACTTCCGCAGAGCCTGTGGGACCCGTGGGGTTAAGTCTGAGTCCCCGCCCGGCGAGGATCGCAGAGCGCCGAGCTGGGGCGGGGCGGCCAGCGGGGCGACGAGGGGGAGGAAAGGCGGGATCCTCCGGGAAGTGGATTCCCGGGCGTCCGCCCGCGGCCACCGCTTCCCCGCTTCTCTCCTCCACGCCCTCCCCTCGCCCTCGAGGACCGCTGAGTCCCGCGTCTCCAGGAGGGGCGGGGCGTCGTCAGCGGGAAAAGCCAAGTCTTAGAGCGGCGCCCGAGCACGTCCAAACTCTCCCGTTCCACGACCGGCTCCTGGGCGCAATGCGTCCCGCGAACAGCGACCCTGGGAGGGACGCGGTGACCCGGGTGGGGAGGGGGCCACCGGCGGGGCCCGGGCAGGCCGC
>NW_007246534.1:100275-103131 GCF_000164805.1 Carlito syrichta
GGGGGCGCAGCCGGCACCATGTCCATGCTGCCCACCTTCGGCTTCACGCAGGAGCAAGTGGCGTGCGTGTGCGAGGTGCTGCAGCAGGGCGGCAACATCGAGCGGCTGGGCCGCTTCCTGTGGTCGCTGCCCGCCTGCGAGCACCTCCACAAGAACGAGAGCGTGCTCAAGGCCAAGGCCGTGGTGGCTTTCCACCGCGGGAACTTCCGCGAGCTCTACAAGATCCTGGAGAGCCACCAGTTCTCGCCGCACAACCACGCCAAGCTGCAGCAGCTGTGGCTCAAGGCGCACTACATCGAGGCGGAGAAGCTGCGCGGCCGGCCCCTGGGCGCCGTGGGCAAGTACCGCGTGCGCCGCAAGTTCCCGCTGCCGCGGTCCATCTGGGACGGCGAGGAGACCAGCTACTGCTTCAAGGAGAAGAGCCGCAGCGTGCTGCGCGAGTGGTACGCGCACAACCCCTACCCTTCGCCCCGCGAGAAGCGCGAGCTGGCGGAGGCCACGGGCCTCACCACCACGCAGGTCAGCAACTGGTTCAAGAACCGGCGGCAGCGCGACCGGGCGGCCGAGGCCAAGGAAAGGTACGAGTAAGTAGAGCTCTGCGCTGGCCCCGGGGCCGAGGGAGCGGGTCGCGGGGCTCCTGCCCATCCCTGGAAGAGGCCTAAAGTGGGCCCCTGGGGCCCAGGCGCAGCCTAGCCTCAGCCTGGCCTGACCGGGCCCGTGCTTGGGTCTTGCTGGAGACCTGGCGGCCAGGGATTTGTCTAAAGCGGGCAGAGCGATCCGGGAAGTTGTCAACTAACTCCCCGGTAGTTTGTGGACAAAAGTGGAGAAGCAGAGGATTTCGGGCGAGCGCAGGACTGTGGGCTGGAATCCCCTGTGAAGCAGGCGCACCAGGCAGGGCCTGATCGTCCTCCAAAGGGCAGGGAAGAGGTTGGGGCCCAGGTGGACGCGGGGTTGCGGATTTCTGCCCGGCTGTGTGTCCCCGCGACCCCTCAGCCGTCCTCAGCTCCGGGCCAAAGTGTGACCAGCGGTCAGGACTGGGATCGGAACTTCCCTAGCATGATCTGGACGGGGAAAGGCCTGGGCCGAAATTTTCCTTGTCTAGATATGAATTGAGAGCGAGTCCTTTATCCCGCATGGAAAGGACCAAGAGGCGAAAGACTGCGGGCGGAAGTCGTCAGCTCTGGGAGAGAAGAGGACACATGCCCCCTTTTCTGCCTTGCTGGATCCAGCAGCCCCTCCTTGGCCCTCTAGGCCCGTGACCCCTCTCCCCAGGCCATACCCTCTCTTTGGTGGGTAGGTTGGTATGTCTAGAGTGAGCTGAGTCGCAGAAAGGGTGGGAGTTATGCATCCTCTGGGAAACCAGGACGTCCTGGACTAGCCTAAGAGTTAGCCATTAGGACCTTGTGTCTCCTGTCTGTAGCCACTCAGAGCCCTACATTTGGAGAGGGACTGATTGTGGGAACAGAAGCCAGCCTGGGGATAACAGCAACACAGAACACCTGAGGTGGGTGGTGTGGGCTAAGTGCAGGCCAGAGTTTGAAGGATCAGGGTCGGGATGGGGGTGCTGAACGGTAGAACCCTCTGAAGTTTGTGAGGGAGGAGTGCTGTGGGCTGAGTCCTGGTATCTGAGTCCATAAGGTGTGGAGGGGTGGGGTCTCAGCTGCCAGTCCTGTGGGGAGTTCCTTCTCAGGAAAGCAGGAAGAAAACCCCTCTGGAAGCGGTAAAAAAGAGATCCTACCCAGGATTTCAAATATCCAGCTCTGGGCAGGGCTGTCAGTCAAAGGTAGGGCAAGAAGTGGGTTCTCTCTGCTGGGTACCCCTCCACCCAGACTGGCACACGTCCAGACTCCTAAAAACATAACTTCTGAGGGCAGGTCCCAGGTGAGGGCTGCACACTCAGTTCCTGAGTTTTTAGTTACGATGGCAAAGTCTAGGCCAGGACTAGCAAACCTGTCCCTTCCCTGTCCCTTCTCCCAGGGACTGACTCCCATGCCCCCAGCTTCTGGTCCCCCCGCTGAAGTTTCCACTGTGCCACGAGAAGAAGGGAGTCCTCCATCCTGGGAATCTGGACCCTAGGCCCAGTAAGAAGAGCCCTCACAGGGCCTGCCCAGTTGTGAGCTTGAGGGAGAGGAACCCTTAGACCCAGGTGCCTGACCCTAGCCAGGGGTTTCCTTCAGGCGAAAAAAGCAAAGGCAAGGGAAGACCTGTGCGACGCCCTGGATCCCTCAGTCTGGGATCTAGGCTCTCTGACACTCCTGGTCCCACTTCCACTCAGGCAAACCTGACTTGAAGAGCCTAGAGTGATCTGGAAATCCAGGCATCCTCTCTTCCTCCCTCCAGCCCCCACCTTCAGGAAGCCCCGTTTCCCAGACCCTGAAAAGAAATAATAGGGGAGGAGGACGAGAAGAGATGAGATTGAGAGCGTGAGAGGTGGGAGACAAATGACATGGGAGAGGGACAAGAGAGAAATCGGGTGTTGACAGATCTAAAGAACCGGCAGATGGGAGAACCCGAGGCCAGGCGGAGAAAATGGCAGAGGCCGAAAACACCGCAGGCGCCCTGCCGGGGCCGGCCTCCCTGGCAGGCGGCGGGTTCCGGGTCCGGTCCGAGTGAGCTGGCGCGGGGCGGCCTCGGTTTCCCGGCTGACCCGGCTGCTTTGCTCCGGCACTTGCAGGGAGAACAGCGAGAACTCCAATTCCAACAGCCACAACCCGCTGGCTTCGTCGCTGAACGGCAGCGGCAAGTCGGTGTTAGGCAGCTCGGAGGACGAGAAGACGCCGTCGGGGACGCCAGACCACTCGTCGTCCAGCCCCGCGCTGCTGCTGAGCCCCCCGCCGCCACCCGGGCTGCCGTCCC
>NW_007246534.1:103181-109684 GCF_000164805.1 Carlito syrichta
TGACCCGCTGCAACACCACCACGGCCTGCAGGACTCCATCCTCAACCCCATGTCGGCCAACCTCGTGGACCTGGGCTCCTAGAACCGCGTCCGCCTCGACGCGCTCGCCCTCCGGGCGGGGCGCTGGGGACCTGAGAGCGGCGGTGTCCGAGGGCGCCCCGCGCCGGCGGCCCCACCAGGTACTGAGAGACCCGCAGGCGGAGGCGCGGGCAGAACCGCCGGCCGGGGCGGGGCGGCTGGCTGGCTGTTGGGGTCCTTGTTTGGGATTTATTTTCCACAAGGTGACTTTGAGATGCTTTGGAGGCTGGGGACAGAGCCTTGAACCAGAGAAGGGAATAAATTATACACCATTCTCACCCTCTTTCTATCTCTGTATCTTTTTCTTTCTCCCTCTCTTGCCTTGACTTCCCTTTTCTCTCTTCCCCTCCTTCTCTTTTCTTCTTTCTTTCCATCTTCTTTTTCTCTCTCCTCTTCTGGCTTCTTGCTTTTCTCCGCTTCCCCCTAGATTTCTGGTTGGCCACCTCTCACCACCTCACTCTCTTTCTCCTCTCCTCCCCTGGCCCGCCGGCCTGCACCTCTCAGGCTTTCTCCTCCCGTCTGGCCGTCTGTTGGCCCCTTCCCCATCCATCCCCTCCGGAGTGGAGGGGGAAGAGCATAGGAAGGACCGGGCCTTTGAAGCCCCGGCCATCTCCAGGGCCCCGGTCCCCGTTCCCGGGGCTCAGTGGGAGCTGCAGGTGTCAGCCTTTCGCCTCGCAACTTAGGGGAAAGAGAAAGGGCAGCGCCACAGAAGCCCCTGGACGCCCCGGCGGGTGTCGCTCGCCGATCGCGTCTCTCTCCGGGCGAGGCCCCGCGGCGCTGCGTCCTCGGCGTCCTCCCGGGACTGTGGCCGCAGCGCGCCCGGCACAGCGCGCCTCCCCAGCCGCCGACTTGCCGTCTCCCTGTTATGCCCTCATGTGAATGTTCTTCGGGAAATATTTCTGCTTTTATTTTATAATAAAATTAGAAATCATAAATATATATATATATATATAGTTATATGCCACGAGGCCCGCGGGCCGAGACTGCAGCAGTATCTGATTTCCTCACCAGGGCTCGACATCCCGGGTGGGCCGTCCCCCAAACCGGGAGACTCCTTCCCACGCACACAACGTGTATTCGTCGCCAGGTGAAGGGACTGAAAACCCTGAAACCTCCTCCCCCCAAGCTCTCCGTCCCTTTTCCTGTCTGGGAAAACTCCCTGCAGAAGGGGGAGGCGGCGTCCTCCTCTCCTTCCCCCCTCAAATCAGCGACCACGCAGAACCCTCGCTGCCTTCCTTCCCCTCGGGAGTCGGGGTGGTAAGGACAGATCTGCGTGCCGAGAGCGGGTACCGGCATTTGGAGGTGCCGAGGCCGGGAACAAATCCGGTCGCACAAGCTTCCCGATGCGCGAAAGCCGGGGCGGAAGTTTCGGTCCCGAGACGCGCGCGACGCTCTGGGCAGTTGTGCCGGCCGCGGGGCAGCCGCTGAGACCAAGTCCTGAGCCCGCGGTCAGAGTGCTGCGCGCAAGCCTGCCCAGTCGGTTTGCAGTAGAGATGAGGGGGCAGGAGAGGAGGGAAGTCAGACTTGGGGAGACCCAGCCAGCAGGCGCGTGTTCTAGACGGGAACGGCTGGAGGGCCAGAGGGAACGGGTGCCTCAGCGCACCGCGCACAGTAGGTGCTTCTGTGGCTGTAAATTAACCTGCAGCGCCTCCTCCCCTCTGGTGTTCCAGCCCCCTCTTTAAGCGACACTGCTAAGCCTGTCTGGGCAGATAGGAAGCAGCAGGACTGCTCAGAGGAGAAGTTGAAACTTTTCCGTCTGGGGTCGCCGTGGCTGTAGGTTCTGAAGGAGTCCCAACTCCGCCACCAAGACGCCCCGGGCCGGGCCTGTGATCCCCAGACTGGAAGGGATGGCGATCTTAGTCCCTTCAGGACTTTCCTTTTCTGGTTAAAAAAAAAAAAAATTAAGTGCTTTCTGGTAAAGCCAGGGTAAAATCAGAGAACCCCTCCCTCGGACGTTCTAAGTATCGAGGATTCTTTCCAGTGGAGTCTCAAGCAGACCCCGCAGATGGGCGGGCTCACGGCTGCGGGAGGCTATACCTCGGGCCTGGAGGTCTAGGGATACGCTGAAAACTGAGTCTGCTCCCTGTGCCTAGAGTTGTGCCCCCCTCCCCCATCCTGGGGTTGCACTGAGCGCCACTCCGTGTTGGCACCCCAAGAGAAATTCCAGCCTCTCTGCTCTCAGGGACAACTCAGATCCTCACCGGAACTGTTCTATGCTTGTCAGGCCTGAGCGCCACTGCAGGTTACTGGTGGGTGAACAGCTGGCCACTGCCTGAGAGTCCCAAGAGACCCAAACAACGCCTGAAGTCACCTTGCCACCCGAGCTGGCCCTCAGGGGGACTTAGTGACTGGTGCCAGAGCTCACTACCTGCTTATTCTGGGGAGGAGGAAGACACAATTGCCCCTGCATCCCATCCGCACCCCGTTTTCCTGTGCATCTGACACACAAGAAAACAAGCTCTGTAGCAAGCAACTCTCACAAGGACACCAATGTACACAATTAACATTCATTCGATCCATGATTACTAAGAGCCTGCTATGTGCCAGGCACCAAAATCCCTCACCCTCTCACACATAGTGGCCACCCAGGAAAACACATTGGCAGTGGCACACATGTACACACCTGCACACACACAACACAGAAGCAAGCCACTCAGACCCTCAACCCACTTTCAGACACACAGACACATGCCCTCAGGTACTCTACCCCACTGACACACATGCAAGATTCACGCACAAGTGAACCCTCCTGCAGGCACGTGCTCACACTCGAAAACACAAATCATGCTTCTCCCCAGAAACACACAAACCCACAACCACACACCAGTACTCTCACCAGCACCCAGTACCTGCTCACGGATCTGCTGGGGCAAGACCCTGCCTTGCAGCAGGGCTTGCTGGGAAGTTCTTGCCATCTAGCTGCTTGGTCCCAGAGAAAGATTCCGTCCCAGCCCAAGGCAGCAACTGGTCAGGGGTCCACCCGAGGCACCCTTGGGCCGCCCAAGTGGGATAGCAGGAGTTTGCCCAGAACCCCCCAATCCCCACCCGCCGGTAGGGGGCAGGGTGCCAGTCCCCAGGCTTCGATTGGGAAAAGCAATCCCTGCATCCGGGCGCTACCTGTGGCAACTTCCCTCTTTTCTCCCCTTTTGGAAAGCTAGCCCCGAAACTATTTACTTAAACTTGGAGGAGGAGCTATGCAGAAGTTCTGAGAGCAAATGTAAGCAGCTACTCGGCCCAATGCATGAGTCTATACATCAGTCCTCCATTCCACACCCGGCAAAGGCTCAACTGCTGCCCGGACCAGAGCAGTCCACAGGGCGTAAGATTGTGCAGACGCTGCTGGGTGAATACAGCCACTGCCCGGCGGCGTCCACTGAAGATGATTCCCAGTGACTTCTCACCTACCCCTTCCACCCTCTCTCCCACAGTCCCAGGGGCAGCTGCAAGTTTTACTCCTGACACCTAAAGGGACCCAGCGTCTGGACACGCAGAGAGTCTCCCTTTCAGCTCCCGGATGGTGTTGGTGTTCTTCACGTGTTCCCCACTAGGGCCCATGCCCACGCTGCCCTTTAGGCCAAAGCCCCAAGAGGAAGTTAGAGCCCAGCCCTCACTGGTCGCTAGAGGAAGGAAATCTGCACGGGGGCATAAAAGCCCAGGGCTACAGAGGGCAGAGGGAAGCCGACCGGGCTCAAAGTGGTCCCAGACCTCTCTTCCCCACCTCCGCCCCTGCGCCCACGCCCCGCTCCCTGGCGCCTGCAGCTCTCAACCGGAGTGCGTCAGGACACCCTCATCCCTACCCAGAGGCACCTCTGAGGGAGGGGTGGCCTGCGTGAGGAGCTGGTGGGTGATGTCATACCACACCAGGAAAGGGTCAACAGAACCGGGGAGATGTGGGGGGAGGAAATGAGGCCGCTCAATCCCTAGTTCTCGCTAGATTTTCTAGAAATACAATTTGGGCCGATGAAAAGGTGCGAAGTCTGGATGCAGAGAATTCAGCCTCCAGGACCTCACCAGCGCCCACCTCGGGCCCAGATTCCCCCGGGCCTCGGGAAGGGAGATAAGTGAATTTTTGTGTTGAGAGACAGGTGAGCAAGGAAGGGTGGGGTGGACTTGAGACTGGCCCCCTTCCTTTTTTGTGTGTTCCCATCCCTACGTCTTCGGTTTTTTAAGGGACGTTGGAGGGGCACCGAGACCCAGCCGGGTGAGGATGTTCTGGGAAATGTGAGAAGGTACAGAAAATGTGTGCGCGCTAGGAGGTGGGGGGGAGGGGGTGCCGGTCCGCTGAGACAGGGCAGAGTGGCAATCTTTTCGTACACAGATGTAGGGACGAGCCCCTGAGCGCCCAGGGCACGGGGAGTCGCGAAAGGCCACATCTCGATGCTCGGCCTCCCAGCGGAGGCGACTGCGCGGGATGAGGACCGGCGTGCCTCCTGAACCCAACCCAGAGCGAGTGGGGCCTCACTCCTGGAGCCGCTACTGGCGGCAGGCGGGGTGAACAGGGAGGGAAGGAGGAACTCCCGGTGGCCGCTGTCGGGGGCGGACGACGGAGCCGAGCCTGGACCAGAGAGACCGCGCGTCCAGGTGTCACGGTCACGTTCGCGTGCCGCCTCGCAGGAATCTCTGAAGTTCCGCGGGTGCTGGTGCTGGTGGAACTCAGAACCGGTTTTTCCAGGGTTGCGGGGTGGAATCGGAGGACAGAGAGGCAGGTTGGGTGAACTCCCACGGCTGTTTTCCACCTCACTTTCCCATTATCTCAGGGGCAGGGTTGCTCCCTCGGCTGGTGGACGTCAGCTCCGGCCGCCCTGCAGTGGAGATGCGCTCAGTAACAGCTGGCGGAAGGCGTCCGAAGAAGGCCCACCTCGAGAGGCCCGTGAGGCGCCCCTAGTTGCCCCCTGAGGCCTCTTTTCTTGGAGGGACCCACAAACCCGAGAGGCCGTCACCAGGACGGACATATAGGGAGCGACCTTCGTTAGGGCACTTGCAACTGTTATCCCTGCCAGGGCTAAATCAAGAACTACCCGAGACCGCATCTACCCGGGGCGCCAAAGGCGTCCTCTCTTTTTGGGTACCGTGTCCCCGACCACTCTGCTGCTCGGCTGCCGGGAGGGCTCTTCCTGCCCTCGGCGACGCAGGCCTCCGAAGTCCTCCCTGCGCTCGGCGCGGGGCCACGACTCCCTCCTTCCCAGCGCAGCAGGTTTTCTGGGGCCGAGCAGCCGGTCGCGCACTCTTTTAGGCAATGCGACGTTCTGAAGCCCGAGGGCAGGAGACTGGCTGGCGGGTCTGGGCAGCCCTCTCCCTCCAGCCCTTTAGCCGGCGCCTGGGGGCGCACCGCTGGTGACAAAGCCATTCGCGATTCTGCCATTCCTGGTAGGCGCTTAACGCGGGGGACTCCGCCTCTGCGGGTCCAGCACATCCAGGCCCGACAGGCCCAAGCCTGGGATTCTTAGTCCCTCCGGGGAGCTCTGCCCCGGCCTGGGTGTCGGACTGGAACTGACTGATGTCATATAGAGTGACGCGCGTGGCGCACTGAAAGAACCTTGAGAAGCTGCCAGCGCCCCCTTCCCTTTCTCCAGGGCCCGTGGCGTCGGTCCGCCCAGCCAGGCATTCTCTTGCGCAAAAGCTCACTTTTGGCAGAATTATCCGAATAACTTTCCCTGGGCCGTGGAGACGCTGCTCGATGGTGACTCCTCGGTCCCCAGAGTAACAGGTCGTAACTCCCGTTTCTTAAACGCATACTAGGCGTCTGGTTCTTTCCACACCTGGTACGTTTACAAAGAAGCCATTGTTCCTGGTAGAAGAAACTGAGGCGTCGTGTCCGAGAACTCGCTGGAGTCGCGGCCGGCTGGGCATTGAACTTGGTCTCCACGTTCGCAGGGCACCTTCTTTCCGGGACGCCGGCTGCCACGCGGTGCGCGGGGCTGCAGCGCCGGGTCCCGGAGCTCCGGGTGGCAGGGGCGGGCGTGGGGACTCCCACGGGGTCGAGGGACTGCTCCCAGACCTGGGGAGAGAACGCGGGGTTACTCGATCCTCGGCTGTCCCTAGTCCCTGCAAGAAATGCAGTTTCGGGCAACGAAGGGGGCAGAAGCGAGCGGGATGCAGGGCTAGGGCTTGCGCGAAGCGGCGCGGCGGCCGCAGAACTCGCAGCCTCGGGACCAGTTCTAGTCCGGTGAGCGTATGTCTGCAAGGATTCAGGTAATTACCGTTTCCTCACTCGCCCTCTGCGATGTCGACGTGACTCACGGGGTCCAGGAGCACCGCGGGGGCTCCGAACAGAGCCAGCTACCGCGGAGTCAAATGGAACCTTGAGACCCCAGGACCTGCCGCCGTCTCCCCTCCTTCTGCGACTCCCTGAGTCTCGGCTACTACGCTGGGAAGATGAGACTGATGCGAGGACCCTGGGAGCTGAGACTGTCCTTGGTGGGACA
>NW_007246534.1:109704-119215 GCF_000164805.1 Carlito syrichta
AAGTCAGGGAGGGAGGGAGGGCAGCCCAAACCCTGCTCTCTAAAGACCAGCGCAGACCTGGCCCACCCATGCGCTGCTCCAGCCCCACCCCCACACACATAGGCCTCTCTGAAAGCTCTCATTCCCTTCTCTGCCCCTCAGAGATGTTGGCAGTACAAGCTCTCTGATTCTACCTGAGCCAGGTAATTCTGTCAGGTTGTCTGTTTTTGTTTTGAGTCGGAGGTCTCATTCTGTCACCCAGGCTGGAATACAGTGGCAAGATCGTGGCTCACCGCAGCCTCCTCCTCCCAGACTCATGCCTACGTGCGGGTGCCACCATGCCCAGCACATTTTAAAATTTTTTTGTAGACAAGGTCTTGCTATGTTGCCCCAGCTGGTCTTGAACTCCAGGGCTCAAGCAATCAACTTGCCTCCACCTCCCTAAATGCTTGGATTATAGGCGTGAGCCGCTGCACCCGGCCTGATTTCGTTCGTTTTAAGATTTTAAAAGTATATAAAATGGGCTCTTGTCCTTTGGCAAAACTTTCAGAGACCCTAGAAATCCACCACAAAATATGCGAACTGATGAAAGAGGCCACCGGTCCAAGCCTCAGGAAGTGAGCCAGTGGGCAGAGGGTGAAGCTAGGCTTTAGGAAACAAACCAAGAAGTTCGACTCACTCCCTCTGCTTTCCAAGGGAGGGTCTGGACCTGATGGGGTGGGGAGGAGGCCAGAGGGAATCAGGAAAGCAGCAAAGTGAGGCTGAATTGTTTCTAAAAGTAAAGTTAGAGCCTGCCTCGGTGGCTCAGCCTGTAATCCCAGGGCTTTGGGAGGCTGAGGTGAGTGAATTGTCTGAGCCTGCGGGTTCCAGACCCTCCCGGGCAACTTGGCGAGACCTCGTCTCTACAATAAAATCAAAAAAATTAGCCGGGCATGGTAGCGCACGCCTGTAGTTCCAGCTACTTGGAAGGCTGAGGCGGAAGGATTGCTGGAGCCCAGCAGATCGAGGCTGCAGTGGCTGGGAGCGTGCCACTGCACTCCAGTCTGGGTGACAGAATGAGACTCCAACTCAGTAGCTCCTAGCATTTGCATGGTCCTTGGATGAAGGTCACTGGTTTCACAGACTTCCCATTGTTTAATGTTTACAATGATACGGAGTAAGCAGGAAAGGTCATTCTTCTCCCCATGTGACAGATGAGGTCGTGAGGCTTCACGTTGTTACTTGGGCGTGGCTTTCCTGAGGTCCTGGTGCTAGTGGAGACTGTTTCCTCTACGCTTTATTGTTGAGGTGAGTTGTTGAGCTTTGGGGAAATATGCACAGACACCAGCCCAGTCCAAAGAGTAAAGATTGCTCCCCTAGGGTTGGGGGAAGGAGGCAGAGAGGGCAGCTATCATGGAGGTCTTAATGACACTAGAAACTTGAAGTAAATGGCCCTCAAGATCAGAACTGACCAAAAATCAGTTAAGTCAGCCTCTGAAATAACTAAAAGGAGTGCCTGAGGCCACTTGCAGATGAGAAGCTTGGGGAGGGAGTGGGGGCCAGAACTGAGAACAAGAACTTTGTTCTCTCACTGGGCCAAGTTCTATTAGTTAAGGCTCACAACAAATGAGCTGGGAGTCAGAGGTTTTCATGATGAATAAGATTTTGTGGGTGGTGCCCAAAGGGAGGTAGGCTTAAGGGAAGAAAATGGGAAGAGACTCAAGACTTTTGTTCTACTCTGAAGACTGGACACAATGTCAGTCTGGCACCTTAGGCAACCCTGGAAAGCCACCACAAGACATGTGAACTGAAGAAAGTGGTCACCGGTCCAAGCCTTGGGAAGTGAGTGAGTGGACAGAGGATGAAGCTAGGTTTCACCTTCAAGGATGATGACTCAAGGACCCAGGTTTTATCATTTATTATTCCTGAAAGGGGTAAGCAAAGTAATCACCCTGAAGACAGATAATATTAACTTGGAAAAAAAGGGGGGGGTGTTGGAGATAAGGAAGGAGTGAACAGTCCAGAAGAGCTGGAGCCAACCCACAGTCTCCAAAGTCAGGAAAGCATCAGCAAGAAGCATGTCCTTCCCTAGAGACCAGGAGCCAAGGAAAGCACAAATGTGTCATATCACCAAGAGGCAATTGCGATGCTGTAGGCACCAAACTAGAGACCGAAAGACTGAAAATCCCGCTATACCTGGTAGCTGTGTCAACCAAAACCTACCTCAGGCTCAAAGTCTATCCAACACAGATCACTTTCCAACCTGAATGGAGCTAAGGCAAAGAACAGGAAAAGAGACTATATAAGCTGTTGCTAAAAGATAAGCTCCAAAGCATAAGCTTAGTTCTCACCCCCATAATCATGCAGTCGGAGTGTTGATGGTCAGTAGATTGTCTCCCACGCCTCCTTGGTCAAATGACCCAGGCTCCTTGGTCAAATGGTCCCATCCTCGTTTAGGACCTTAAAGTCCTTTGCACTTAATTTCTGGATGAGTACGGGGTGTGGAGGACAGATATAGGAGGTGAGGTGGGGGGCTATTTAGAAGTGATATCATCACTTCTACTCATTTTCTATCGGACAGAGCTTAGTCATATGCTAACCTAACTGCAAAAGAAGCTGGGAAATGGAGCTACCTATGTGTCCAGGAAAAGGATTTTCTGAGTCTGTGTGAAGGGTTTGTCAGTTCTCAGTGATTTCAGAACAGAGGCACCTGTGCTCTGAAAATTTTCTTTCCACTATTCAGTAACTATTGTTTTTACTATTATGATATTTGTATAGTACTCTTGTTTTTTGTTTCTTTTGGTTTTTTTGCTTCTTGGCTTTTCTGTAGTGAAGAATACATGTGGAGATACTACCTGAGACCCCACTGCTACAGCAGACCACAGATCACTTTTCTGGAGCTCATTTTTCTCACTGTGGCATAGTATATTCATTTGGCCAAGTACCAGCTGGAAGTGATTTTAGAAAAAAGCAAATGAGAGTGGCTTAAGTAAAATAGAAGGTTATTTCTCCCACACATTAATGTCTAGGTAGGCAATCTAGGCTTGGTGCAAAGTCAAGCTCCTCTCTTACTTAGTTGTCTCAAGCTGGCAGCAGGATGGAGGAAGGAATGGGAAAAAAGGTGAAGTCATATCCATGTTGTCTCTTAAGAAAGATTCCTAGAAGCTGCCACACAACTTCTCATTGTCCAGAATCTAGTCACATGACCACACTGCAGGAAGACTGTGAAGTGTGGGCTTTATTTAGGTCAGTCATGTGCAGCTAAAATCCAGCAATCCTACTGCTGAAGAAGGGGAGAATGACCATTGGGGGACATTGCATCTGAACTCACAGGGTGTTGGACTTGGTGGTCTCCAAAGACCTTTACTCATCTTCTGAGTTTCTACAGAAGCAATAACAAGAACAAAAACAGCAGTGAAGTGTAAACATAAAACTTGCTTTAAGGAAAAGCATTTTGTTCACAAAAACCCATGGCTAATTTTTTTTTTTTTTTGGAGTTGGAGTCTCACTCTGTCACCCAGACTGGAGTGCAGTGGCTGCTCCCGACCACTGCAGCCTCGACCTGCTGGGCTCCGGCGATCCTTCCACCTCAGCCTTCCAAGTAGCTGGAACTACAGGCGTGCGCTACCATACCCGGCTAATTTTTTTGATTTTATTGTGGAGATGCCAAGTTGCCCAGGCAGGTCTCAAACCCACGGGCTCTGGTAATCCACTCACCTCAGCCTCCCAAAGCACGGGATTACAGGCTGAGCCACTGAGCCCGCCTCCCATGACTAATTTATTCATAAAGTTAAAATCGCGTCAATAAAAAAAAAATCACATCAATAAGAATATCTCCCACCACCGCCAAATATATCTAATAGAGCTCCAGAATCATATCCACTGCATTTCCTTGCTGTTGGACAAATTTTAATTGTTTTTCCATGTATTCATGTGACAATGTACTTTGAATATGTAGAGAAATATTGGGGGAATCTGTAACTTCTTTTTTTTTTTTTTTGAGTTGGAGTCTCACTCTGTCACCCAGACTGAAGTGCAGTGGCATGCTCCCAGTCACCGCAGCCTCAACCTGCTGGGCTCCAGTGATCCTTCTGCCTCAGCCTTCCAAGTAGCCAGAACTACAGGCATGCACCACCATGCCCAGATAATTTTTTATTTATTGTAGAGACAAGGTCTCGCCAAGTTGCCCGGATGGATCTGGAACCCACGGGCTCAGGCAATCCATTTACCTCGGCCTCCCAAAGTGCTGAGATTACAGGTTGAGCCACCAAGCCCGGCCTGTAACTGTATTGCTGATAGAATGATAAAGTCTGCAGAAAAATTTAACTAGCTGTGTAACCATGGGAGACTCACTCTATTCCTTCATTCATTTATTCAACCCTCCCCTTATTCATCTCTCCTGTCATCCAGTAAATATTTTCTGAATACATCTACATGCTCAGCACCACGTATGGGTATATTATAAATATCATTTTTCCTCATCTTCATTGGAAACAGATCGTAGCTTAGCATATGAATGACCAACTATATGACCTTTCCCAGCTTTTTTTGCTGTTAAGTGTGACCCGTTGACCATGTTTTCTCCAAAGGAACATGAGTGGACATGAGATGGGCCACATCAAGACCTAGCTCATAAAATCTCCCACTGTGTTTCCCCGTACTCTTCTTTTATTTTCACAGGTTTCAATAGCAATGACCAGAATCAGCTTGGAAATCATGGCAGAGCTACTATTAGCCTGGGGCCCTAAATGACTACATGGAGTAGAGCACTGACCCTCCCCTTCCCCAACCACCAGGGACAACTACTGCAGGTTAAGTAAGAGGCAAATACACTTCTTTTATGTTTGAGCCAATATGTTTTAGGATCTATTTGCTACAGCAGTTTAATATAATTGAGTTCCAGGGTATCACTAACCTCAGTAGGCACCATTCACACTGTACTTGATGTGTCCCTGGAGCACAACAGCCTAATTAATAAACCAGACAAATGGAGTGTGCATGCTAGGCAGAGAATCCCCAATGTAGATAGATGGCTGGATCTGTGTCCTCATTTGTGAAATGGGAAGTCATCCTTTTCAACTCTAACATGGGTGATGCTCTGGAATAGACCACAACAGGCAACAGAGAACCCTGAAAGATAGACTCTTCTGGAACCAATGCTTTGGGGTTTTTTTGTTTGTTTATTTGTTTTGTTTGGGTTTTTTGAAGCAGGCCTAAAGGTATTCAAAAAAATTTTTTTATTATAAAGACGTGGGGTACAATTCAGGGTAGGTATACAAACGTTGATTATGTAGGTACCCTTGTGGAGGAGATATACCCCTCTCTCCCCTAGCAGTTTTCCTCAACTGCCAATCCCACCCCCCCCCAACTACTGCCAATCCCTTTCTTATAGTATTATAATTGTTCAAGGTTCACTTATGAGTGAGAACATATGGTACTCTGTTCTTTGTTTCTGTGATCGCTCACTGAGTATGCTCGATTCTAAATCCATCCAAGAAGAACTAGAAATTGACTTTCTATATGACCCAGCAATTCCCCTATTGGGAATATACCCGGAGGAACTCAAATCATTCTACAAAAAAGATACCTGTACATGTATGTTTATTGCAGCTCTATTCAAAACAGCAAAAACATGGAAACAACCTTTTTTTTTTTTTTTTAGTTGGAGTCTCACTCTGTCACTCAGGCTGAAGTGCAGTGGCATGGTTACAGCCACCGCCGCCTCGACCTGCTGGGCTCAGGTGACCTTTCTGCCTCAGTCTTCCAAGCAGCTGGAGCTACAGGCACACGCCACCATGTTTGGCTAATTTTTTAATTTATTGTAGAGACGAAGTTGCCCAGGCTGATCTCAAGTCCCTGAACTCAGGCGATCCTCTTGCCTTGGCCTTCCAAAGAGTTGGGATTACAGACTTGAGCCAGTGCACCTAGCTGTAACCAGTGCTTTGAATAAGAATGTTCTCTCTCTGGAAGTCAGGGAGGGTGGTGGCCTGTTCAAGAGTCCTAAGAATTCTTTTATTCATGATCTGTGTGAATTAGTGGAGGCAGAGAGGAAGGGAGTATAAGGAGATGTCAGCTGAGACCAGCACTGAAGACTAAATGAAGAGGATGAAATTCTGGTTCACCCACACAGGGCAACCTGCACATATTCTCAGCTTTATTCCATGGAGACAGCATTTTGTGGGATTTTATCTCTGTCCCTGCCTTTCTGTGCAACCTTGAGCAAATCAGCAAGATGCTCTGAACTTCAGTTCCCTGACAGTGAAGGAAGAGAGGACTAAGGATAGTCTCTCATGCCATACATGTGACAAAGGAAATCTGATCAGTGTGGAAAGGAGCCTGAAATCTTTGAAAAAAAAGACCCTGTGGCTGATGGCATGGATAAGAGAGCATTATTCCTTTAGAAGTAAAATAAAATTTGGTAGTATTCATGCTAATACACTATACACTGTGTTGGAAGACACTTATTTAAGCCTATTGTCATTGAGCTGCTGTGCTGTGATTTTAAAATGAATTTTGCGACAAGAGTGAGACTGCAACTAAAAATAAAATTAAATAAAAATAAATAAATAAAATGAATTTTGGGGAGGGAAAACACTCCAGTTTAATGGCAGTAAAAATGACAGAAAAAGGAACTCAAAATCCTATCTCTTCATAAAAACAACTTTTTAAATTGGCAAAAACTGTCAGAATCAACTTTTCTAGAACTCTGGAAGCTAAGCCTGAAGCAACCCAGGGAGCACGTATTCAAGAAGACAGCTGAATCTCAGTAAGAAGAAAGAGGAGAGCTTTGTGGCATTTTGACTTACCCTAGTCCCGTCCCCTACTCAGCAGTCTTGAAAATAATAGCTCACATTTTCAAAACCAGTACAGGAAGGAACAGAATGAGTCTTATTCACAAATTATCCTTAGTTGATAATGGTGGATTCCTAGAAGTCCTATTAAAAAGGTTTGTCTTGGCCAGGTGTGGTGGCTCATGCCTGTAATCCCAGCACTTCAGGAGGCTGAGGTGGGAGGATTGCTTGAGTCTAGGAATTTGAGACCAGCCTAGATGATACAGTGAGAGACCTCATCTCTAAAAAAAAATTAAAAGTTAGTCAGGTACGGTGGCACATGCCTCTAATCCCTGTGACTTGGGAGGTTGAGAGGGAAGGATTGTCTGAGCCCAGGATGTCAAGGCTGCAGTGAGCAGTGATTGCACCACTGCACTCCAGCCCGAGCAAGAGTGAGACTGCAACACACACACACACACACACACACACACACACACACACGGCTTGTTTTTATCTTGCCTGCCTGACTGGAATTTGCCTTGTGCCAAAGTCACTGCCAAGGGAGGGACATTTAGCAAAAGTATTTCCAGGCAAACTTTTTTTAGTCTCTGCTGCCTGAGGCAAAGGATAACAGTTGAGCAAACAATAGACTAACCCAAAAACTTCGGGGGAAAGACTGGGGAGTGAGATGCTTTGGGAAATAAGAGCTTTGTAAAGACACAGCATATTCTTGGGAATCCAGAAGACCATGTGCATGCCCAAAGTTGTGTGCATGCCCAGGAAGAGACCTGAGGAGGCTCTAAACTCTTACCTCTGGTTGACTTTGAGGCTCCGCACAAGCAGAATGTAAAGGTTCAGGCAGAGTTGTAAAATTTTGAACTGAGTGGTGAAGACATGCCCAACATGCACACAGAATCCCTCTCCAAAGATAATGTTTCTTGTTGTTCCAAGTATATAAGGAAATCCGTCTTGTCGTTGACTGATCACTAAGCTAATAGAACAGAGACTTCAGTGGCCACAAAGAATATAGACTTACTAAATTAGTTCAGAAGACTCTCTAAACAAAGCAAACAATACTACATCAAACAACAACAATAGTAAATACTAGGGAAGGGGTAAAATCTGATTTCCAGAGTTGCCACATTATAGCAGTCTAAATGTCCAGTTTCATGAAGTATACAAAGAAATATGAAAGTATGTTCTGTGCATGAGAGAACTGGAATCTATAGAACTATCCCTGAAGAATCCCAGACATTGGACTTACTAGACAAGGACTTTGAGATCAGTTCAAAGAGCTAAATAAAACAATGTCTAAATAACTAAAAGAAAGCATGAGACTGATGTATCACCAAAGAGAAAATATCAATAAAGAAATAGAAACAATGTCAAGCACAGTGGCTCATGCCTATAATCCTAGTACTTTGGGAGGTGGAGGCAAGAGGATTGCCTGAGCCCAGGGGTTTGAGACCAGACTGGGCAACTTGGCAAGACTTCATCTCTACCACAAATTTTTAAAAATTAGCCAGGCATGGTGGTGTACACCTGCAGTCCCAGCTACTTGGAAGGTTGATGTGGAAGGATTACCTGAGTTTGGCAAACTGAGACTGAGGTAGCCATGAGCATGCCACTGCACTCCAACCTAGGTGACAGAATAAGACTTTGACTCAAAAAAAAAAAAAAGAAAAGAAAGGAGACGGAAACTACAAAAAGGAATAAAATAAAACAAATTCTAAAGTTGAGAAGTATAGTAACTGCAATGAAAAATTCACTAAAGGAACACTCCAGAATATTTGAACTGGCAGAGGAATCAGCAAATTTGAAGATAGGCCAGTTGAGATCATTTAGTCTAAGCAACATAAAGAATAAAGAATGATGACCAGGATGAACAGAACCTATGAGACCCGTGGAATGCCATCAAACATAAAAATCCTCCCAGAAGGAGAAAAGAGAAACAAAGGGACAGAAAGAACATTTGATAACATAATGGCCAAAACTTTCCTAAATTCGATGGAAATTGTAAGTCTATGCACCCAAGCAACTAAATGAACTCCAAGTAGGAAAAACCCAGAGAGGTTCATGCTGAGACACATTATAAAAGTGTCAAAAGATCAAGAGAAAATCTTTTTTTTTTTTAATAAAGAAAAAAACCTTTATTTTGGCTTATATTTCTGCATGGCATCAAAATCTGCTGGTAAAGCCTCAGGAAGCTTACAATCGTGGTGGAAGGCAGAGTGGGAATAGGCATGTCATGTAGTGAGAGCAGGAGCAAGAGAGACATTAGGAGGTGTCAGGATCTTTTAAACAACGAGCTCTTGCATTAACTAATAGAGCAAGACTCATTACTGTGAGAATGGTACCAATCCAGTATTCATGGGGGATCCACCCTCACATTCCAGTCACCTCTCACTAGGCCCCATCTTCAACAATGGGGATTACGTTTCTTTTTTTTTTTTAGCTTTGGGTTGCATCTTTTTTTTTTTAATCAATATTTTTTATTATGATTTTGTGGGGGACAGTTAAGGGTTAGGTGTACAATTACATTTCATTCAGGCACCCTGTTGATAAGAGGTGTTTTCCCATCCCCAGACAGATATTTGCGACTGTTAATCCCATCCCCCTCCCCCCCATAGTTTCCCAGTACCGTCAGTACTATTTTCTTATAGTATTACATTGGATGTTCAAGGTCCATTATATGAGTGAGAACATGTGATACTCGGATCTATGTTTCTGTGACAGGTCACTCAGTATTATAGACTCTAGTTCCATCCAGGTTGCTGCAAAAT
>NW_007246535.1:0-2395 GCF_000164805.1 Carlito syrichta
TCTATTCTGCGTGTCGCCTGTCTCTTTCTCTCTTGGTCTCTCTCTCTCTTTTCACCAGCAGCAGGTAGTCCTCCTCGTGCCCACGTTTTACTTGTCCCGCTGGTCGGGACATATATTTGTTCAGAGTAATCTCTTACAATCTTTTTAATTTGTGATATCAATAGTAATGTCTTCTTTTTAATTTATGGTTTTAAGTAATATCCTTTTTTTCTTAATCTAGCAAAATGTTTGTAAATTGTGTTTATCTTTTGTGTTTAACAAAAATCCTCTTAGTTTTGTTTATCTTTTCTATTGTTTATGCAGTTGTTGTTTTACTTATTTCTGCTCTGATCTTTAATTCCTTCCTTCTTCTACCTTTGGAATTAAATTATTAAAATGTCCATAGTACCCAAAGAAATCTACAAATTTCAAGCAACTCTATCAAAATTCCAACAGCATTTTTCTCAGAAATAGAAAAATCAGTCCTAAAATTCATATAAAATCACCAAAAACCCTGAATAACCAAAGCAATCTTATAAAAAAGCAAATCTGGAAGCATCACACTTTCTGCTGTCAAACTATATTACAAAGCTATAGTGATCAAAAGAATATGGTATTGACATGAAACAGACACATAGACCAATGGAACAAAATAGAGAGCCCAGAAATAAACCCAGAGTATGGCACTGGCATGAAAACAGACACATAGACCAATGGAACAGAATAGAGTGCCTAGAAATAAACTCATACATATTTGTAAACTAATCTTTGATAAGAGCACCAAGAATACACAATAGAGAAAGGAAAGTCTCTTCAATAAATGGTGTTGAAAAGACCGGATATCATACACACACACAAACACACAAATAAAAAGAAAAAAAAAGAAATTTCGTTTTACACCACTTACTAAAATTTACTCAAAATGGATTCAAAACATAAATGTAAGATGTTACACTGTAAAACTCCTAGAAAAAAACATAGGGAAAAGCTCCTTGACATTGGTCTTCACAATAATTTTTTGGCTATGACATAAAAAAAGAAGAAAAAAAGAAGAACAGATAACAAAAGTAAAAGTAAACTACACAGGTAGTTTGTACTACATCAAACTAAAATGCTTCTGCACAGGAAAGAGAAAAATTAACAAAATGAAAAAGCAACCCACAGAAGGGGGGAAAATATTAGCAAATGTGATCTGAGATTAATGCTAAAATATATAAGGAACAGATACAATTCAATAGCAAAACAAAACAAAACACATATATAAACACGAAATGAAGAATCAGATTTTAAAAAGGGACAATACCCATCGTAAAGACATGGCATGTTTTTGAATATTTTGCCAATCTCCATCTCTCACACCCTCTTTTTCTCCCTGTCTCCCTCTCCCTCTCTCTCTTCTTTGAACCCTGCTTTGTTCAGAATTAATATAGCTACTCTAACTTTCATTTGTTATGTTTTAGCATGACATACATTTTCCATTTTTTGAAATCTATTTGAACCTTTATATTAGGGTAAATACCTTGTAGACAACATATTTGGATTTTTTTTCTTAATCTACTCTGATAATCTCTCTTTTAACTTGTGTATATTTATCATTCACCTGTAAAGTGATAGCTGATATAGTCAGATTAATTCTTCCATGTTTGTAATGGTTTTTATTCATTGCTTATGCTTTTTGTTTCTTTTTTTCCTTTTTGGCTTCTCTAGTTTCCAGTGAACAGTCTATGTATTTTATTTTTATCTTCTCTCTTTTAAGAATTTGTATTAGTTGCACTAGAGTTTGCCATATACTTTTTTTACCTAATTTAATTTACCTTTAAACACTATACCACTTCATCTTCAGTGCATGTATGTTATAATAGAATATTCCCAATCTCTCTTTCTCTCTTATCTTTTTGATATTGCTGTTATCAATTCACTTAGCTTTACATTATCATAACCCAATACTTTTTACTATTATTGATTTAAGCAAATCTTTATTTTAAGTCAACTGAAAATAATAAAAATAAGAGTTTTTATTTTATTGTGTAAGTATGTATGTATGTGTGTGTGTATGTATGTATGTATTTATTTTAGACCCAATGTCTTGCTATGTTGCCTAAACTGATCTTGAACTCCTGGGTTCAAGCAATTCTCTCACTTTGGCTTCCCAAATTGCTAGGATCACAGGCATGAGTCACTGCGCCTGGTCTATTGCACCTTCATTTATGCTTTCTGCAATGGTTTTACTTTCTTTATGTTAGTCTGAGTTTATGGCCTATGTAATTTTTCATCTTGCCGATGGTCCTGTAGGGCAGTTCTTCTCACTGTAAATTTTCTCCATTTTCATTTGTTAGAGAAAATCTATTTGTCCTACATTTTTATTTTTATTTATTTTATTTTATTTTATTTTTGAGTTGGAGTCTCACTCTGTCAC
>NW_007246535.1:2415-7724 GCF_000164805.1 Carlito syrichta
CTCTCTTTCTCTCTCTCTCACAGAATCTAAAGAAAAAAGGGAGCCCATGGGCCCCAAAGAAAATTCTGAAGAGAGTTCTCTCAAAGTTTTCAATTTTTAGTACTGATCTTTTTATTTTTAGTTTTTGTTTGAGTTGGAGTCTCACTCTGACACACATACTGGAGTGCAGTGGCATGCTCTCAGACACCGCAGCCTTGAACTGCTGAGCTCCAGCAATCTTTTTTCCTCAGCCTTTCAGGTAGCCAGAACTACAGGTGTGCGCTACCACGCCCGGCTAATGTTTTGATTTATTGTGAAGATCAGGTCTCGCCCATTGCTATTTTCTTTTTTTTTTTTTTTTTTTTGAGTTGGAGTCTCACTCTGTCACCCAGACTGGAGTGCAGTGGCCACTCCTGATCACCGCAGCCCCGACCTGCTGGGCTCCGGCGATCCTTCCGCCTCAGCCTTCCAAGTAACCAGAACTACAGGTGCGCGCTACCACACCTGGTTAATTTTTTTTTATTTATTGTAGAGATGAGGGCTCACCAAGTTGCCCAGGTGGTTCTCAAACCCGTGGGTTCAGGCAATTCACTCACCTCGGCCTCCCAAAGCACAGGATTACAGGCTGAGCCACCGAGCCCGGCCTGTCCTACATTTTTACAGGGTGATTCTACTGGATATAGAATTCTAGATTGGCATTCTTTTTTCTTTCACCACTTAAATATTTTGGTCCACATTCTTCTTGCTCATATGAATTCTGATGAGAAATCCGCTATATTTCTTATCCTTACTCATCTAAGTAAGGCTCTTGCTTTCTCTGGCTTCTTTTAAAATTTTATCTTTGGCTTTCTGCAGTTTGAATATGGCATGCCTAGGTGGGTTTTTTTGTTTTTTTGTTTTTGTTTTTAGTATTTATATTGTTTTATGTTCTCTGAGCTTCTTGGATCACTGACTTTATGTCTGTCTTTAATTTTAAAAGTTCTCAGTCATTATTACGTAAATATTTCTTCTCTATTTTTGCTTTCTTCTCCTATGCTATTTCAATTACTCATGTATCAAACTTTTTGAAATTATTCCACAGTTCTTGATTGTTTTATTTTTATTTTTTACTTTGTATTTCAATTTGGGAAGTTTCCAATGACCTATTTTCAAACTCATCGATTGGTTTCTCAGCTGTATCTAGTCTACTGATGAACTCATTGAAGGCTTTCTTAATTTCTTCCTCTCTCTCTCTCTCTCTCTCTCTCTCTGTGTATATATATATATATATTTAAATTTGTTTCTAGCATTTCCTTTTGATTCTTTTTAACAATTTATATCTCTGCTTGCACTACCCAACCATTCTTGAACACTGTTAATTTTTTTCCATCAGAATTCTGCTATGTGCTCCCTCCAAAATTCATGTTGAAAGTTATTAGCCATTGTGATGGTCTTAAGAGGTGTGGCCTTTTGAAAGTGACTGAGTTGTGAAAGCTCTGCCCTCGTAAATAAATTAGTGCCTTATAAAAGAGCTGGAGGAAATTAGCTTAGATACCATAGGACACAGCATTCCTTCCCTCCATGTAACAACCAAGTATCACCTTGGAAGCAAATAGCAGTCCTCATCAGACATGAAAACTGCCGGCAACTGATCTTGAACTTCCCAGGCTTCAGGACTATGAGAAGTAAAATTCTATTGTTTATAAATTACACAGTCTGTGATATTTTGCTATAACAACACCAGTGGACTAAGAACAATTCTTTTATATATATATATATATATATCGTAGTTATTTTAAATTCTTTCCCTGATAATTTTAAATTCCTTCCTTAATAACTCCAACATCTGTGTCATAAATGAGTGGTTCTGATGATTGTTTTGTTTCTTTAAACATTATTTTTTCTTGCTTTTTGGTATTCTTTATAATTTTTGGTTGAATGCCAAATATGTTGTGTTGAGTAATAGAAATTGAAGTAAATGGGCCTTTAATGTGAGGATTTCTGTAAACCTGGCTTAGAGTTAGGCTGTGTTTAGTTACATTCTCTGTTGCTTTAGGTAGCAGAGGCTTCAAATTTCTCTGGTGACTTTGATTTTGTCTTCCTTTTTAATTTTAGGCTCCCATAAGTTAATAGTCTTCCTCAGAGAATCTGAATTTAGCAGCTTTTTCAGCTGGAATTCACTGATATTATATTGAAGACCCACTAACTTAATGGCAAGGTATTGGAGAAGAAGAATGCTCTAAAATTTATGATTAAATTTCAGGTGTTTTAGCAGAATTGTGTCCCTGTCTGTGACCTTCACAAATGTTTTTTCCAACTGTAAAATTATACAACTTTATCCCTGCTCCCTTCTTTCTTTCCTAGCTGCAGAGTTCCCAATCTATTTCTCTGAAGTCTTGATCTCTATTGAATATGTTTTTCCTTCTGAGGTTAGACTGAAAGTGGGAGATGGCTGAAGTGGGAAGAATTTCCTTCTCCCAATTGGGATTAGGTTTCAGAAATAACCCTAAGGTTTCTTTATTGAAGTGTAGGCCTTTGTTATAAAAAAATTTTCTAGCAACATTTCACAATGATTACTCTTCTTCTCCCCTGTCAGAGACAAAAGAGAATCTTTCTTGAATCCTTACTGTGAAAACCTGGTGCTACTCCTGATGAGAGCCCAGGAAAGTGTCCCCTCGCCCCCCAGCAAAAATAATCCCAGGCTCCAGGCATTTCTCACTTTCTGATAGCCCAGAGTCAGCTTCTAGAATTTATCAAGCTTGTGATTTTTTTCCTACCAGTTCATGACTCCAGTTGTTTCTGTTCCAATAAGCAGATCTCTGTTGCTGTATCTCTCTGGATGTCCTTATCCTTTTAGATTTTATGTTGGTGGTTGGCTCTATGTCTTGAGTTCTTTGACGTGCCCAAGAAAAGTCATCGTTTTCAGATTATCTGTTTTTTGCTGCAAGGGGAAAGTGAAAACTCCAACTCTTTCTGTGTGAGAGCTAACACAAGAAGTTCATGGACTTAAAGTTTCAAAAAGGGAAATTGGGTAGGAGCTTGAGGTTTGGCGTGACAAAGACCATTTGAAGTCATGACATTGTCTAACCTGAGGAGTGGATTTGGACTATGGCAGGAGTAGTAGGAGTGGTGATCCCGCACTTCTACTCAGAAGTCTCTTCAAAGGAAGTTTTTAGGGTCTTATAGGAAGAGAAAAAAGATTCTGGGTGAATATGTTTGGCATAAAGATAAGTATTAGCCATGAGAGGAAATCACAGAATGAAGTCTGCCTTGGCCAGTCTCTTAGCTCTGGCCCCAATTTCTGCTCAAAGCCTACAGTCATGTAGTTTTTGTAAAAACTGATGGACAGCAGGGCTTAAAATTGCTGTTTCACTAATCTCTGTGGATACTGAGAACACAGGATATCCCTACTTTGGGTCATTCTTCCAATTGGTAGGAATTGGGCTTATTGGGCCCAGGTACAAGAGGACCTTTACGACAGATGAATAAATTTAGATATAATGTAGGAATAAAAACTGAATATGTCGGCCGGGCTTGGTGGCTCAGCCTGTAATCCCAGCACTTTGGGAGGCCGCGGCCAGTGGATTGCCAGAGCCCACGGGGTCGAGACCCACCCAGGAAAATTGGCGAGACCTCGTCTCTACAATAAATCAAAAATTAGCTGGGTGTGATAGCATGCGACTGTAGTTCCAGCTACTTGGAAGGCTGAGGCAGGAGGATCGCCTGAGCCCAGCAGGTCAAGCCTGCGGTGGCTGGGAGCCTGCCACTGCACTCCAGTCTGGGTGACAGAGTGAGACTCCAACGCAAAAAACAAAACAAAAACAAAACAAAACAAAAAACGGAATATATCAGTGGAGATTTTTGAGTAAGAGAATAATATATTAACCCCACTTGATCAGTAAAAAGTTCTGAATCCGAGTGCATGGCAGGTTATATCGATGTCTTTGTTTACAGGTCATGCAGCTTAAAGGAGACCCTGACTTTGAAGTCAGGCACTAAAGAAATTAATTTTTTGGTTCTACTACTTATTAGCTGAACCATTTGGCACATTTCTTTGTAAGCCATTTTCTGAATTACCTCTCTGGTTCATATTTTCAACCTACAAAGTGAGCATATTATCTACTCAAGGAGCTTTGAAGATTATATCAGACAATACATACACAAATATATAGAAAGTGCTCACTAAATGATAGGTATTTTATTGTGTTAAAGTGTTTTTGCTTTATTTTAATAAGTTAGCGATAGTGAATGGGCAACAAGAATATCTCTCTCATCTTACAAGTTTAGCAAAACGAATCTTAATCTCTTGGAATAATGTGAAAATAAGCCCCAAACTCTCCTGGGAATGGAAAAAATGATAGAAACCAGAAAAGTCGTCACATCAAGAAGAAGCTAGAACCTGGAAGAGACAGGCAAGTCCTGAGTAGTCAGAGGAATTCCGCAGCGAGCTCTGCCCATGAAGGTTCTCGAACTCTGAAGCAAGTGCACAAAACCCCTCATAGTCATGGAATGACAGTTTCATTGGAATCATCTTTAAAGATATCCTGGAGTTAGAAACAAACAAACTCATTAGATTTATCATAGGAGTACCAAACAGAGTAGGTGAGATGGAAAGGGAAAGGGTCTATAAAGAAAATTGAATAAAGCAATTTATCATATGTTCTAATGTTTCTATTTCTTTAAAGTAGAAGTTGTAATTTAGGGAGAACTTTGTTTTTTAGTTTTAGGGACACAACCAAGCCAGGCAGGAAAACATCTGAGACAGTGTGGGTAGAGGAGAAGATCAGACTTGGGAGTCAGACAGGCTTGGATTTATTGTCCAACTTTTGCTATTGATTGTGTGTGATTTGGGGCAAATTATTT
Source organism: Carlito syrichta (assembly GCF_000164805.1). Classification (NCBI taxonomy): domain Eukaryota; kingdom Metazoa; phylum Chordata; class Mammalia; order Primates; family Tarsiidae; genus Carlito; species Carlito syrichta. Next base: position 7,237 of record NW_007246535.1, read on the forward strand.
AGTTCTGAAGAAGCCCAAACTAGCACATGGTTTTGCTTCTAAAAACACTTCTCATTCTATACTCAGGCAAACAAACACTTCCCCACTAAGATAACTCAAAATTAATAGGATCATCCTGTCTGATCCCGGTACTTAATGAAACCATGGATATTTCCCAGAATCTTGGATTCTCTAACAAAATCCATTTTATTCTTGGTTTTTACTATGCTAATATTTGAAGCTAAGTCATGATGTTTGGGAATATGACATGTGTATGAAAGACAATATATATGTTTTCTGCTATTCACATAGTAATATAAAACTGGTAACCCTGATATTTTGGCTTATTTTCTTTTAACAACTTTATTAAGATATAATTGGCGCCCGGTTCGGTGGCTCAGCCTGTAATCCCGCGCCTTTGGGAGGCTGAGGTGAGTGGATTGCCTGAGCCCGTGGGTTCGAGACCCGCCTAGGCAGCGAGACCTCATTTCCATAATAAATCAAAAAAT
>NW_007246535.1:8150-9533 GCF_000164805.1 Carlito syrichta
CCACTGCACTCCAGTCTGGGCGACAGAGTAAGACTCCAACTCAAAAAAAAAAAAAAAAGATATAATTGGCTCAGATTAAAGTATACACTTTGACAATTTTTGGCATAGCTATATTCTTATGAAAACATCACCACAGCCAACAGAGTGAACATAGGCATCCCCTGCAGAACTTTCCTCATGTTTGTTTGTATCTCCTCACTCCTGTCTCTCCCATGCTACTCCCCCGTCCCTACCATTTATTGATCCTCAGATTGCTTTATATTTTCTAGAAACTGTATAAATAAAATAACTTAGTGTATATTATTTTTTTCTGGATTTTTTCGCTCAACATAATTATTCTGAGATTCATTCATACTGTTACATAGATAATAGTTTACTCTTTTAAATTGTTGACTAGATAAACACGAGATTTATATATCTATTCACCTGTTGATAGACATTTTTGTCGTTTCCAGTTTTTAACTGTTTCAAATCAGTTGGCTATAAGCATTAATGTAGAAATCTTTGTAAGTGCTTCCATTTCTCTTGGGTAAATGGAGTATGGTCAATGGAAATGAGTGGACAAATTATATGACAGGTAAACGTAACTTTTTTTTTTTTAGTTGGAGTCTCACTCTGTCGTCCAGACTGGAGTGCAGTGGCACACTCACGGCAACCCCAGCGTTGACCTGCTGGGCTCCAGGGATCCTTCCACCTCAGCCTTCCTAGATGTCAGAACTACAGGTGCGCGCTACCATGCCTGGGTAATTTTTGATTTATTGTAGAGAGGAGGTCCTGCCAAGTTGCCCGGGGTGCCTTCCAATGTGGTTGTACCATATAATAGTTGCTTTATGACCACTGTAACAAATCACAGGTTTAGAATCCTTTATCTGAAATGCTTGGGACCAGAAGTGTTCTGGATTTCTGATTTTTTCAGATTTTGGAATGTTTGTATTATAATAATGAGATACCTGGGGCATGAAACCCTAAACACAAGATTCATTTATGTTTCATGTGCACCCTACATATGTAGCCTGATGGTAATTTTATACAACATTTCCAAAACTGTATACATTCAACCATCGGAAAGCAAAGGTGTCAGATGTGGAGTTCACCACTGGAGCATCATTCAGGCACCAAAAAGTTTCAGATTTTGGATTTGCAGATTAAGGATACTCAATCTGTACCACAAATTTAGTAACTGAAACAAACTCAAATTTATTATCTTATATTTCCATATGCCAGAAGACTGCTACAAGCCTCACAGGCAAAATCCGAATGTCAGCAGGGTTGTTTTCTTTTCTGGAGACTCTAGGGAAGAATGTGTTTTGCTGACTTTTGTAGCTTCCACAGGCTGTCTGCACTTCTTAGCTCCTGGCATTCTTTTCTTTTTTTTTTTTTTTT
>NW_007246535.1:9709-18788 GCF_000164805.1 Carlito syrichta
AGAGATGAGGTCTCGCTGCCCAGGCGGGTCATGAACCCGCGGGCTCAGGCAATCCACTCACCTCAGCCCTCCCAAAGGTGCAGGATTACAGGTTGAGCCACCGAGCCTGGCTTCCATCTATTTGATTGCAATTATTTGCTTAAGCCAGTTACTTGCTGTAAATGCGGGAAAGTTAGTTTCCCCATGAACCTTTTTTTTTTTTTGAATCACAAACATAAGAATGTTAATTTCGATCCAGTCGAACATTTCACTTATTTTGTTAACGATCATGAGAGAAAAACACTTCAAGTGCTTTTCAAATTATTTAATATTAAATAAATATGAGGTGATATTTTCTATTTCAAATGTTTTATTTTACAGATGGAAAATTTGAGGTTCTGAGAAGTTAAGTGATTTATCCAAGGCCATCTGTCAATGATGGTGCTTGGAAGGAGCTCTACCTTCTATTTCCCTCAGCCCCTGGATCAAGCAATATTTTCCAACCCTTAAGAATCCTGGGATAATTGTTCCAGGCTGGTTATCTGGGATTATTGAGCTCACCTGGGAAACTTGAAGGGAGACTCTATGTAAGAGAAACCAAGCACAACCTGAGGAATGACAGCTCAGGGCTGGGCCCACGTGACTTGTGAGAGAATTAGGTCTTGTAATGCTTGAATGATGAACAATACTATCTATGCAATGGTATTTGGGGCCTAAAAGGCAAACCGCCATTATTCTGTCTTCCTAATAGAATATAAAAGTAAGAGAGAGAGCAAATATACACTTCTTGTTGTTTACTTACTGTTTTTGAAATTCACATACAGTGTTCTCATGTGACTTAATTCAGCAAGGAAACGAATTTGCATTTTTCTTTTCAGTAAAGCTTTCTGGATCACCAACACTTGGTCTATATGTAAATCTTAAGTGCCACTGCTTTGGTCTTTAATGTACGACAAGAGGTCCCTGAAACTGCGCTGGGTTCCTTTAGACACTTTTCATGAGGTTACTGAGGGAAAATTGTTCATCTGGGCTGGCATGGAGGTGCTCCCAAGCTGCAAGAGGTCTTAAGAAGCTCTATTTAGACTTCATGAAATTTGATGCAAGAGGATACAAAGCCAAATTGCTTTTCTCAATTTATTCCGTCTGTACTAGCAATGCCAAAGTTATAATTTGGAATATTACTTCAGTAAAACTTCGTTAATCCAAGAGGCCACTAATATGAAATTTTTCATTATGTGGGTGTAGTTTACCTTTTCAGCACTGAAGATAAATGAGTGTGTGATATATTTTACTAACCTAAAGAAGGTAACAATTTAACTTAATTTGGGAAGAAGTGCAGAGAATGATTTGAAAAGGTTTAGGAAAAATCCATGGAAAAGTGAAACAAGTCAACTTGGTATTACTTCCTGTTTTCCAGGACCTACTAAGCCTCTGTGCCCTCACTCACTGGTCCTCAAATCTTCCTTGGAGACTCAGAGCCCAGATTAAGATCAATGACTTACTCTACCTTTGAGATGTAAAACTTTGCCTCTCTCTTGGAAATTAACATTTCTTAAGGTTAATCAATGTCGTAAGTATTGGGGTGAGTCTCAGAGAATGTAGTTTTCACTTTCTCAAGTAGATAAACTTTTTGCTTATGCAGCCCTTTCTCATTTCGCCAGTTCAGCAAATGCACCCATGGTGTATCATGAGGAGTGTTGTGAAGTGTTGACCATGAAGCAACTAAAGACACAAAGACAAAGTCCTGGACCAACAACCTTGATTATATCATAGTTTTTGGTGTGCCCTTGGCTTTTGTGGTGAGGCAAAGGGAAGGTCAGTGGCAGCACAAAAATGCTGCCTGGCTGCCTTAAAAGGTCATGAATTCTAAAAGGCCCAACACACACACACACACACACACACACACACACACACACACTCTCTCTCTCTCTCTCTCTCTCTCTCTCTCTCTCTCTCATGCATAAGATTCAGAAAATATGATTAAATGTAGAGTTTATTCTAGCACAGAGTTTGGGTACAGTCACCTGAGAAGCACAGATTCCAAAGAAGGGAAGTCACTCTTCTAAAAGGTAGAAATTTGGGGCCGTTTGTATAGATAAGACTTAGAGAAGCTTAACAGAATTTCCCTGTCTTTATATACAAGGTTTAATGCATAGTTACAACAATCTAATTGGTGGAGGTGGTCTTTTCTTCCAAAGGTATACTTAACATTCCACACTGAAGATATAATAGTCACAGGGTCTTTTGTGCTATCTGGTTACAGTTAGGTATAGGACAACAGAGGAGGAAGTTAATGTATAACAAAGATCAGTGAATAGAAAGGGAAAGTCTGGTCTTTCCTAATCAGAACAAGAACAACGAGAAAGAGTTAATCTATAATACAAGAAGCAGAAGTTGCAACTATATGCTAAATGCCTCAGATCACAGTCACATTTTTCTCAAGTCTTAAAGTGTTTGGGGGTTCCAATAGCTTTTAAATTTTATGCATTTTCACACATATGAACAATTACAGTGATCAATAGTGGGAAGACAATGATAAAGAAGTGTGACAGGTACATAATTGCTCTTATGGTTCACAAGAGAAGCACTTAAAAGGGGAGACATCACAGAGAAGGTTCTCATTGAGAAGAGAGTTAAAGAACATAATAAAAGCCGGGTTTGGTGGCTCAGCCTGTAATCCCAGCGCTTTGGGAGGCTGAGGTGAGTGGATTGCCTGAGCCCGCGGGTTCAAGACCCACCTGGGCAACTTGGTGAGACCTCATCTCTACAGTAAATCAAAACATCAACCGGGTGTGGTAGCGCATGCCTGTAATTCTGGTTACTCGGAAGGCTGAGGCGGAAGGACCGCCGGAGCCCAGCCCAGCAGGTCGAGGCTGCGGTGTCTGGGTGACAGAGTGAGACTCCAACTCAAAAAAAAAAAAAAAAGAAAAACATGAGGAGAAAAAAAATGCATATTATCTCTGTGGTATATATGTAATCCCAGTCATTTGAGGGCAAAGGACCCTTTGGGAAAGGGTAAAATCAGTTATGAGAGGATGGTGAAGACCAGGTCATAAAGGGAACTTGCAGAAAGGATTCTTGCTTTTTTCTCAAGGAAAGGGGATTTCAAGGTAGCTACTTTGAAAAATTTCAGTTTATGTTTAAACCTATCACTCTGGTTGGATTTTTGTGTATTGATTCAAGGAAAAAATACTAGCAGAAAGAAGCCAGTAAGGTCCCTGTTGCAGTAATACCAGCAGGTAATGAGCTGCCCTAGGACGGAATCAGTAAGAATGTAGAGGAAGGGTGAATTGAATCTTATTTGGAAAGTTGAGTTGCTTGCAGTTGGGAATTGATAGATACAGGGAGTGAGGAAGACAAAACTAGGTGTACTGGACAGGGGGTGTGGATGAAGCTCACTTGAATATATTAAAATGCATGTGGAATATTCCAAGTATAGATATTTTGGAGTCCTAATTGGACTAAATGTCCCCAGGCTAAATTTCCTTATTCACAATATAACTATCCCTCAATATTACAACAATCAATTTTAGGGGTCCTCAGCAAAGTCTCAGAATATTTACTATTTTTCAAAAAAAACTCCAAATGCATGTTGTCTTGCCTGCATACAAATTCTACATTTATTAAACCTATGCTGCCGGTTTCCCTGACTTTACTCTTTATTTTGTTGTGCATAATGTACCAGACACTGTTGTTGGCTAACCCAGTACCTGGTCAACCACTTTCATCCCTTGCTACCTTAAATACAGAGGGTGGAATAACTAACTGCATAGTTTGTTATCCTTTCTGTAGCAGTTGTAGCCATGTTTTTTTTATAAATTAAAAAAAAGGAAAAAAAAGCTTTAACACATTCTGCTCAATTATTTATATCCTGCCCCTTGTGTATTCCCAGCAGGAGTTGGGTGCTTACTTAAAAAGATGATCTTAAGGCTGGGTGCGGTGACTCACGCCTGTAATCCCAATTCTAGGCAATGACACAAAACAAAATCTTCTAGGAGTTTCTCATTCTTGATTAAAGAAAATGATAATTTTGTTACTATCTTTTCCTCTCCTCATTCTGCTTTGATGAAATACCTGAAGCTGAAGTAGCATCTTGGGGTCATAAGAATCCTAGGGAACCTGAAACTGATATTATTGAGCTGCTAATTTACTAATAAAAATCCCTGTCCCTCTCAAACAATCCCTGATAGTGAGGAACACATGCAATAAAATATGGCCCAAATTCATTTATCAAATTCTTCAACTGTGTTAAATGTCCAGGACTGGATATAATATAATTAGAAAAAAATCAGCCCTAATAGCTTAACGAGAAATGGCATAGAATTGGAATAAAGTAAAAAACAATGAGTGGAAGAGGGGAGGTATGTAGCAGTGACATTTCTGTCACTGAATATCTATTAAGGTCCACTGAAATAGCCTCATTATCTGATTTTTTTTAATTTATGAAAAAAAAATACGCCTTGACACATTCTGCTCAATTATTTATGTCCTGTCCCTGGCATAGTCCCAGCAGAATCTGAGTGCTTACTTAAAAAGATGATCTTAAGGCCAGACATAGTGTCTCACAACTGTAATGCCAGCATTTGGGGAGGTGGAGGGGAGAGAATTGCCTGAGTCCAAGGGTTTGAGACCAGCCTGGGCAACTCTATAATAGATCAAAACAAATTAGCTGGGCATGGTGGTGCATGCTTGTGGTTCCAGCTACTTGGAAGGCTGAGGCAGAAGGATCATCTGATCCCTGCAGGTAGAGGCTGCAGTGGCCGTGAGGGTGCCACTGCACTCCAACCTGGGTGACAGAGTGAAACTCCGACTCAAAAAAAAAAATAGATGATCTTAGAAAACATGTATCAGTTATCTTTGACACAATGATGTTGCTTGACAGATCATTTGTAAATTCGCTGTCTTACAACAAATGTTTGTTATTACTCATCAGTCTACAGGTGAGCTTGATGGGTTTTCTAGGCTCAGCATGCCCTCCCATATGTCTTTGGTCAGTTGTGGGTCAGCTAGGCAACTATGGCCATTTTATTTGAGCTTTCTTACAGGTCTGATTATTTGACTGGGATATTGGACTGACTTCACTTTGCTTCCTGTGGTCTCTGATCCTCCATCTGATGTTTTTGCTTGTGTTCTTTTGGAGGAAGAGGTTCATTAGAACATGTTCACACGGACATGTGAGGGGTCTTCAGAGTTCTGAGCTTGGCTCAGTGTTCCTTCCATCACACGCTATTGGCCAAAGCAAGTCACAAGGCCAACCTAAATGCAAGGAGTGGAGCAATGATTAATTTTCGCTTGAAAGGAGGTGCTGTAAGGTTACGTTGCAGAGGATATGGATATAGGGGGAGGGTGAAGAAAAAGGACTTTTTGGTTAGTCTATTTCTGCAATTGCACATCAGAATGTGGTGGTGCATTGGATGATCTTTAAAAGTTCTTTCTAACCCTGGGATGGAAACTTGATGGAACCTGGAAGGAATGAATGATTCTCTTGTCTCAGAATGGTATGTCATTACCCTCCAAAGTCTCTGGTAGGAATAATTGTTGATTTTAATCCTTAAGGAGATTTGTCCAGGTATGTCAGTTTGGACTTTCAAGCGACAGACACCAAGATGGGATTATATAAGCAAGAGAGTCACAGAAAATGCCTGAGAAGTCAAGGGAAGCTTTCAAACGGTGGTGCTAGCTAGATAACTGTACAAAGAAGCAGGCGAGAGGGATTGGGTAGGGAGAACAGGAGACCTCAGTGCAGTTGTGAAAAGAAAACATTGGCTGTGTCCACATGCAGGACTGGCCCAGTGCTCGTATTTCTGCTGTGCTCATTTATTGCCTGAGAGTGGAACAAGGGAGATGTGTTCTGTTGTGAATATGAAGGTATATTTCAAAGTGTGGCAGCTGAAAGTTACCAATCACCTGTGCTGTCCCGGGAAGATTCTTTTCAAGTGAGATCTGAGTGGGGCAATCCCACAGGTACCATATAAGGAGAACGTTAGATATAATGAGTGTTCAAACATGGTTAGGGCCAAATTATACCCATATGGGTCATATTACATTCAGACCGAAGACTGACTATATGATTGAATGCACTGGATTCTTATAAATGGGCACCCAAGTTATCTATATAGGACACTACTCAAACAACAAATTTTCTGCCTATGTGTTGAGCATGGTAATAAAGATATCTCTGACCAGCCTCTTCTACTCTCTACCTACCAAACTTGGTTAAGTCTTCCCTATTACTATGCTATGTTCTCTGAAATGTCTTATCTGTTCTCCACCCATCAGACACTCATACTTCAAAGTTCTACCTGAGAGCCACCTCTGTAATTCCTTGAATAGCAAACTCCTCCCTCCAAACACCTAACACCTAAAGAATATCATCAAATTACCATTTTCCACTTAACATATGTACCCTTATAATATTAGTTAGCTTTCCATGACATCTAGAATTTAGTTATTTGAGGGCAGGGACTGCAAGTAATTTTTTTAGATCTCCATATTGGTAATTTTTCTTTGTGTGTGTGTGTGTGTGTCTGTGTGTGGTAATGTAGGGGAAGAGAAGGAAATAGAGTTGAAAACCACCTGAAGATCTTCCATCTATTCAGCTGAAAGCATGTTTGTGTAGAATGTAGGGTTGAAAAGTAAAGGTTGTTTATTTCTTGAAAGAAATTCCAGATTTTCAGACTATGCTTATTTGCAGATACAATCTGTGAGCTACTCACAGTCACAGAGAAATTATGTAGGGTGTATCCAAGGGATTTGGGAAACTGGTAGATCTTTCCATCCCCTGGGGTTTCTCATTTTCACACCCCTGTTGATTACAGCTTGCATTTATGACAGCTCTTCGTTCTCATTGTCATCATTCTGTTGGTTAAATGAGTGTGACAGCTTTCTAATTGACCTCTCTCTCATTCCGATCCATTATTTACATGGCATCCAGGATCCTTTTATAAGATCATAAATCAGATATGTCATCTTTCTGTGTGAAACCATTTTTGTTTAGAAGCCTGAAACATTCAGATTTCAGATATTTTGCACATGCTTTTTTTTTCCCCCCTTGGAAGCTTTCTGTATTTTTTTCTGATATGGTATTGTAACTTAATGGTTCTTTTAAATCTGAGAACTTATTTCTTCAACTCTGTAAACTGTCCTATATTATTGCTTTTATGATGTTATCCTTCTACCTTTTCTTTGTTCTTAAATTCTACTGGATTGAAGCTTTAGTTTTCTTATATTTTAACCCTAATTTCATTCTGCAACATTCTCACTAGGGAGATAAAAATTATTTACTAGAAAGTTATTCCCCAAACTAGCTTTTGAGGAGGGTGATTGGAATGAGCTTCACCCCGGGCCTATTTTAATATACTTAACTTTCCAATTAATTGACAAGCTATAATGCATTTTAATTGTTTTCTCTGGATATCTCTTCAATAGTTTTGTACATCTTATCTTGAACTGATGAGCTTGCTAAGAGCTTAACTTAAAAAATTCACCCAGAAATAGGTTCACATCATTTTTCTCCCTTCAAAGCAGTGAAATAAATTGGGTGGTTAGAAGTGGGGGTAAAGTGCAATGTAATATAAATTTAGAAAGTAGGTCAGGTCCTACTTCTGTGTCAAGAATAAAAAATGAATCTAAGATTCAGAAAGGGGATACTCAGTAATTGACACAAAGAGAGAGCTCCCTAAAGTCTAAGTCATTTGTCATTTGGTTATGGAATTCAGAAAGTCTAATCAACAGCATAAACTCCAGGGAAGGTAATTCCTGTCTGTTCACTGGAGAATTTACAAGGCATAATAAGGTTTTTGGAGTATAGTTAGTTAGAGAAAAAAGAGAGAGGATGAGAAGGAGACCAGCAGTCAGGCAGCATGGAGAAATGGGAAAATCACTGGATAAGAAACTGAGTTTAGTTCTGGTTCAGCCCTTGTGACCAAGGCTAAGGCAATGCTGTCAACTTGTGACTCAGAATCTGTCACAAAATGTGAGAATAAAATAAAATGTGATATGACATGTGCCTCATCTTTGAGAAGTATGCTTTTTTTAGAAAAAATTAATACTTATAACTGATTAACCATTCCCATCAATTTCAATTAATAGTCACCTTGTTTTATTTATTTACTTTTTTCAGAATAGAACTGTCACTAAATGAAAGTAAAGGATCTAGAAACAGAGAAAACAAAAGTTTTTAAGTATTGACCCATTAAGCATGTCAACAATTCAGCTGAGAGTTTAATGATGACTGCATGGAGAGAAATTGATGTCTTTAAAGGTTGTAGTGACTTTTTCCAAGAATAGTTGGTAAAAAAATATGGTGCGTTCAACAAATTGAAGTATTCACACACTATTCTTTGTGCTCTCACTTGATTGTGATGATTTGGGAGAATCTTACCCAAAGAATAAATAGGTAGTATGTGAGTCCTGAAGAACATTTCTTTTTGTTCTTGTTTTTTGAGTTGGAGTCTCACTCTGTCACCCAGGCTGGAGTGCAGTGGCCGGGAGCGGACCTGCTGGACTCCAGAGATCCTTCCGTCTCAGCCTTCCGAGTAGCCGGAATTACAGGCGCGCGCTACCATGCCCGGCTGATTTTTTGATTTATTGTAGAGATGAGGTCTCGCCAAGTTGCCCAGGCGGGTCTTGAACCCACAGGCTCAGGCAATCCATTCACCTCAGCCTCCCAAAGGTGCGGTATTACAGGCTGAGCCACCGAGCCCGGCTTTGAGCACTTTTTCATGTGTCTGTTGGCTGCCTGTATATTTTCTTTTGAAAAATGTCTATTCATGTCTTTTGCACACTTTTTAATGGTACTGTTGTTTTTTTTCCTTTTGGCACATTTGAGATCCTTGTAGATCCTGGATGTTAGGACTTTATCAGATATACAGTTGGCAAATATTTTTTCCAGTTCTTTGGGCTGTCTCTCTGCCCTCCTGATGGTGTCTTTTGCTTTGCAGAAGCTTTTCGGTTTGATGAGGTCCTACTATCTCTTATGGCATGGACACCTGGGGTTTTGATCATGAATTGGTTGCCAGTTCCAATTTCCATAAGGGTGTCTCCTGCATTTCCTAAGGTTCTTATAGTTTGAGGTTTTATGTTTAGGTCTTTGATCCAT
>NW_007246535.1:18808-35945 GCF_000164805.1 Carlito syrichta
CTCGAACCCGCAGGCTCAGGCAATCCACTCACCTCAGCCTCCCAAAGGTGTGGGATTACAGGCTGAGCCACTGAGCCCGGCTAGAATATTTCTTAAAATAATTTAAAACTTTGAGTATTGTTCATTAATGGAAAATATGTATCCGATAAACTGCTAAATTTTATTAATAAACTGCTAAATTTTATTTAATAAACTAATAACCCACTTGGTTGGTAACATTAGGATGCTGTGTGGCAACTAACAAGTTGATTGACGAGGCAGACTCTAGGGAACCCTTCCAGCTCCAAGAATCTTTAATAGAATATAGGTTAATCATTACCTTCTGAGCCATTCCCAAAGTAGATTATATTTAGCATATTAGAACGTTTGTGATTGACACCTTTGTGTCTTTTTACTTGCTGTTGTCTCTGAACAAATGCTCTCCTTTTATTCTTTACTCAATCTTGGTACCTTCAAAACTCAGCAGAAGTGTCATTTCTCAGATAAGCCTTTCCTGATTTGTCCTTTTTTAATTTAAATAGAAACCCTCTGTGTTTGCTTATTATTATCTGCATGGTATGATAATAATTACACTCGTTTGGAAATGATCACTAGTCTGTGTCTCCCCATGGGCTATACAGACATGAAGGTAGAACCTTATACGATTATGTTTTCCTAGTTTCTAGCATTGTTTCTGGCATGCTAGCCATCCAGACTACACCAACAAGGGACATGAAAAGAGTATGGGCTTTGCAATTGGAAGACCTGGACTTGAGCCCCAGTTCAGTTGACTTCTAGCAGTCTTAGTTTGGGAAAACCAATTAATCCCTCAGATTGTCAGTTTTCTGTTTTCAAATGGGGATAATAATAATAACTTTATTATATTCTAATGAGACGCAAATGTGAGATTATGCTAGCATAAAATGTTATAGTAATATTAACTTTGTTGTTCTACGGAAGGAAAGAGGTGTCAAAACTTATTGATCTTGTTAACCTAGTCAGGCAGTTAGACAGCCATGAGGTGAAACAGGAGACTCCAGAGAGTGGCACCCATGAACAAAGGAAGACTCCAAGAATGCCAAACAGTTATTCATTCCAGGGTTACAACCATCAACTTGTAGCCAAAATCACCCTGGGGAGGAGGAAACAAAAACAAAGAAGTAATTCCATGGGGCCATGCAGGCGAGTGGTCTAACTACCAATTTTTTTGCTATATGACCTTGGGGTAGCAGTAATGAGCAACATTGCCATTAGGTAGGATCCCTGTTGATCACAGGTCCCTATGCATACGCAGATGCCTTCGGTTATGTAACATTCTCAACCCTGGGCAGAGACTATGCAAAATCCAGGAGGAGACCAGGGAGGAGATGAAAAGAAAGGAAGTTAGGGGATTAAAAACCACTGTACAAGAGCCCTGGGGGTTATTCCTAACTGGGTCAACCCAATCCATTATCTTTTGGAGTATACTCTCTCTGGCTTAAATAAAGCTTCTCCTTGCTTCACTGTTCTGGCTCTTGGCTGAATTTTTTCCTCTAAGAAGACAAGAATTGGGGGCATGCTGTTGAATTCCCAGGTTGGTAACAATCTCATGATACTATATAAATGCTGGTATCAAATGCCTGTATGTTTTTGTAAATCAAGTCTGAAATTTTAAGAACGCCAACTGACTAAACAGAACCTCCATCTTGGCCAAGGAAATACCAAAGAAACCTGAAAAAATGAATTATCAAGGTTATGATGGAAAGGGATGTCAGACATGTCTCCTTATGCCTCCTCCCTTTTGGAGTTTAGGTACAACTGACATTGAAATAGAGGTCATAAGCATCTGCATTAAAATAGAGGTCATAAGACTGAAAAAACAGTCTCTTTAGCAATAAGATACCAAATCCCAACCTGACTCTGGTATAGCATAACATGACAGATAGCAGATCCCGAAGAAAATAAAAATATTTTACTCCAAAATTTATTTCCTTGATATATTTTGAAAAGCCCCTACAAAACCATTTTGGGAGAAATTTTCATTTGTAGATAATATCCTTCCCTTTCTGAATCTTTCCCAGATCCAAGAGACATTTACTAAGAGTCTGACACCTTTTAAGTTTTGAAAAGAGATATTTATCATCTATTTTCTCCGAAGTCTGCTACTTAGAGGCTTTCGCTACATAATAACAACCTTGGCTTCCACAATCCCCCTTATCTTAACTCAAGCATTTCTATCTATCGGCTTCAACTCTTTGGTCAAAGTTTAAATCTTTCAACCAATTGCCAGTCAGAATATCTGCATCTACCTCTGACATGTAAGCTCCTGATTCCAGGTGGTCTTGCCTTTCTGGGCAGAACCAATATATATCTAACACATACTGACTTATGTCTTTGCCTGTGTCTCCCTAACATGTATAAATTGTGTCTCCCTAACATGTATAAAACCAAACTGTAACCTGACGATTTTAGGCATATATTCTCAGGTTCTCGTAAAACTCTGGGCCATATTTATGTGTATTGCTTCTGAATAAACCTCTTTAAATATCTTACAAGAGTTCGGCTTTTCATCAACATTTTAAAATGTTGATGAAATTCTCCCTTCAAACATGTTTCCAAACTCAAATTACATTATGAAACACAAAACTATGAACTATACTGGAGGAGAAGGGAAATTTTGGATACAGGTTATAGTTAATCTGTAACCATTGTCACTGAAGGAGGTAGACTGGAATAGAGAAGGCAGAAGTGGTATAGCTTGATTTTACCAATCTTCAGATGTATTATCCGAAAACACTCCCCAAAAATGTTTGAGTACAGCAATTTCCACTCAGAAGTCATAAATACAGATATCATATTGTCTAAAAGCTAACATTTATAGAAGACACTAGTTTTGGTGTTTTGTTTTTTTTTCCTTTGGTTGTAAATTAAAAACATGCAGAAACTTTTGAAAAAGATGAAGTAAATTATGGTGCATGGACCTTCCTGTCCTTTGAGCTAAAATTATTTTGTCAGACTTCATCTATGTGCAGAGAAGCCCTGAGTAAAAGCCACTGGATATGAATTCAGAAGATCTGAAAGCAAACTCCATGTGGAAGTAAAAAAATGAAGAAGGGCATTTATTTTATTTATATAAAATGCCAAGTCAGAGCTTCTGCTTTGGGGTTGGCAGGAGAATTTTATAGCAGGCCAATGTTTCCACTGAGACCATCTAGACAAGTCAGATAAAATACAATTTTTATAGATTTAATAATGTCAGAGAACCACAGAACTATGAGGACTACAGAGTAACATTCTAGGAAGAGAAACACTTTTAGAGGGTAAAGTCAGGACTTTCAACTCTCTTTGTGGACAGTATCTGTATTTTGCTCACAGGATTGAAACTAAGAATCTGGGCTCAGCCCAGGAAATATGTCACTTTTTTGGTGCAGACTAAGCAGAGGTGATTTTTAGCAGTCATGAGGGTTTGAGTGACAGACTTAGAGATCTAAAATGTATCAAACAGATGGCTAGTTTCCCCTTTTTAATACATTCACTGAATTCTAAATCTGCATAGGACAGGAGGCTAAAAAATGAAGCCCAAATCTCAGAAAAGCTGAGTGAGATTTTTCAGTCTCTTGTTAAAGGGAGTTGTAACTGAGAATTTCCATTTCAGCATTTGAGAAGTGGTTTTAAGACTTTTTCTCTCTTAGCCCACACTTCATTTTTTTTTCTTTCTAAATCCAATTGTGTACTTACTTGAGAAATTCTAGAGGCTATTCCTGAGGCTGACTTTGGAATAACAGAGTATGATGACCCACAGTAGAATTCTACAATGTTTAGAGGTCACGTGAAGGTAATTAATCTACAACCTTGCTGCAATTGGGAACAACAGTTCAAGACAACCATCAAAGCAAGATCTGCTCCCTCTGCTGCTCACAGATACTCCTCATTTTATTCTTTCCCTTTAAAATTTTCCTATCCTCAGTCTAAAATTTTGAAATAGTTTTTTGAGGCATGAGCCTGGCTATTTTTCCATCTGCCAGCTTTTGAAATAAAGTCATCTTCCTAACACTACATCTCATGCTTGTTCATTTAGGCTTACAAGCAAATAGCAGAACTTTCAATCTACTACAAAGAAACAAATACTAGAGACAAGGCAACTAAACAAGAGATGAGAGCTAAAATCCCACTGAAAAATGGTGAACTGACATGAATGTATAACTCCAAATTCTTTTTCCCTAGAGGTATTTGCAGATCTGGATATAGGTACAACCTAAGAATTCAGATTTAACCTCTAGAAGAGGACTATTGCTGTGGACAAAGAAACCAGCAGAGTATTTGACATGTGCTCGGAACTGGAGGGATAAAATTGGAAAGTCTAGGGCCTTTAAACGCAGCTGGTCTCCTCTTCAAGATTATTGTCAAATTCTAATGTGTGATATAAGAGGTGAAAGAACTAAGCTAAAAACCTCTTAAAATCAGAGCAGAAGTTCCTGCAGCTTCTCTTTGTTGAGGAGACAACGACTCACAATGATTTTATTTGAAAGCCCTGAAGGGCCATGCCCTATGAATAGGTATAAAAAACAGAAGTTGACTGAGTCTTAACAAACTGCAACACAATATTGGCTTAGAGCATTCCATGACTGAATTGTAGTAACCAGTTTTATTCTATCACTTAGCAGAAGAAAGGGAAACTCTCTCTTATAGAAGATAAAATCATTCAAAATATCTATGCTCTCTAATACATTATGTGGTATTCAATAAAATAAAAATACTAGGTATGTGAAGATATAGAATCATAGGACCAAACTCTAAGATGCAAAATAGACAATAGAAAATTAGAAAACTAGTTCTTTAAGATTTTTTTATTAGGATGTCCCTCAAGAAAATAGAGGTAAAGAGGAAGCATGAAAAGAATGTAGAATTTTAATATGGAATTGGAATCCATATGAAAAATCAAGTGGCCATTCTTGAACTGAAAAATGCAATCTCTGAATTGATGAGTTTGACAGCAAATTAAATATACTGAAAGACAGACAATTAATAGGAAGAAAAGTTAATGGAAAATATTCAAAATGAAGCACAAGAGATGGAAATTAGTTTTTTAAAAAAAGGCAGAGTGAAAGAAACATATAAGCCATGCTAAAAAAAGTTTAAATGTGTATTTGGTGTTTTGGTGGAAAAGGAGAAAAAATTAAAACAAACAGTTTCTAAGAGGAAAATAGAAAGTTTCCAAAACTGATAAAAAACATCTGCCCATGGCTTCAGATAGCTCAGAGAGAGTCAGATTGACAAATATGAATTAAACAATTACCAGGCACATCATGGTATATCGTTAAAAACCAAAGAGAAAAAGTGATCATCTTAAAAGTGGTCAGAGGAAAAATAGCATATTACTTTTAAAAGATCAGCTGAAAGTTGACTTTTCTACAGAGGAAGTCAGAAGAAAATGCAATGACATCTTCAAAGCACTGAAACACAAAAAACTGCCAACCTAGAATTTTATAATCAACAAACATATTATTCAAAGGTGAAGTTGAAAGTAAAGATATATTCAAAATTAAACTGAGTAAATTTACCACCAGCAGGTCTACATTTTAACAATTACAAGAAAATTATTCAGAAAGAATGAATGATTTCAATGAAACTATGGAGTAGCAGGAAAGAATGGAAAGCCTAGAAGAGTATATATGAAAATAAATGTGAATAAATTGATTGCAGAATAGAATATTTCTAATATCCTGTGGATTAAAAAAACGTTGAATTAAAGTGTGTGATGAATATAACATAAAAGACATGTGTTATCAAAAAGGGGTAAATGGAGTCAAAGTTTTGTAAGTTCCAGCATTACTGGAAGGTAATATTTATGAATGCTTGGTATATGTAGCACTCATTAAAAGAGAAACAAAACAGAGAATAAATAGTAAGTTAATGGGAGAAAAATAGAATAATTAAAAACAAAATTTGAATAGCATAAATTATAAAAATGAGAAAAAAGGAAAATAGAACAATTGAGTCAAGTAGAAAACAAATATTAAAGTAGTAGATATAAGCACAAATAAATACAAGAATTAAATATTAATGGGTTAAACATATTAAACAGATAAGTAATACATGGGTTAAAATAAACAACTATATTTCATTAAAATACTTAAAGAAATCAGCTTTGTTATAGCAAAGTAGATTTTAAGGTAAGAAATATTGCTAGAAAAAGAGATATATTTTATAATAACAGATGGATAAATCTCTCAGAAAAAGATCAAAATTTTACATTTGTATGGTAACAATGATGCATCATCAGAAAATGTAAAAAAATTATGTAAAAAAATTTACATAATTTATAGGAGAAATAGATACATCCAAAGTGAAAAACATAGATTTTAACAAATGCCTCTTTAGGCTTATGTAACAAGTAGACAAAACTCAAACAGACATAGAAGATTTGAACAACACAATTAATAAACTTATTTTGATTGTGCTATGTATAACACCCCACCCAAAACATTATTTTCATGCTCACATAAAGCATTTGAAGACCAAAAAGAAAGCTTTATAAAAGGATTAATATTCAGAGTATGATATCTAACTTCCATTGAAATTAAGGTGTAAATAAATAATAAAAATATATTTTGGAAATTAAGTAAATGTAGTCTTAAGTAATTAGTGGGTCAAAGGATAAAGCACAACTGGAAATTATAGAATATTTTGAATTTAATTTCATTAAAATATATAATAAAAAACACAAATTGTAGAATTAAGCTAAAACTCAGAGGCACATTTTTAGTTTTAACTGCATATAGAAGAAAAGAAAGAAGAGGAATTGGGGTGGAAGATGGCAGCAGAGCCAGTCAGACTATGTAAGTCCCAGTGTGAGTGAGTGAGTGAATGGAAAATTTTGTGTACGTGTCTATGAGTAGGTAGGTGTTTGAGTGGCTGTCTGAGTGGGGACTTGGGATCAAGTGGCCAGGACTCTTCTGGTGAAACACATGGTGACACAGCTGCTCTGCTAGGACCCTAGTGCTGCCTAGGGCACAGAAGCTGAGTGTCATTTTTTTAAATCAGGAAAACCCTTCCCAGGAAGAAGCTTCTGGGAGTGACTGCCGACTCCAGGCTCTACCTCACCACTGCAGTGCCTGACCAGACACTGGCAGAAAGGGCTGTGGAGGGAGCACAGCGAGGGAACCCAGAGGCAGAGCCCCACTGGAAAAAATGAAAGAGGTATCTTGCCACCATCCTAAAGATTAGGCAGGAAAGTGTTCTGGCTTGCTCACCATGGAGAGACAGAACTTATCTCTTTGATTAGCGGATTAACTACTCAGGGGTTGATCGTGGTCCACAGGGAATATACCAAAAGTACAAACTCTGGAGGGACAGAATGAGTGTTGAGTCTCAGGTACCCACCCCCTGCCCTTATTCAGTCACGAGACAAAAGAGTATGACCAGAAAGGACAAGGAAGATCCCTGAAGAGATCCATGCTCCCCATCCTCCACCTTATTTGACTTTCAAAGCTATATGACGGCAAAGCTTCCTACCCACAGCCCTGTTTCAAAATAGAACAAATTTAGCACCCTGATCAGGGAAGAATAGAGGGCTGAGCAAACATCAGAAGTGAAAGCCTCTCCCATTGTCACTAAATAATGGAACTAAAGAGAAAAGAAAGATATCTGTCACAAACAAGGAAAAATAAATGGAAGAACACAGGTAATTCTCAGTGTACCAAGAAGAAAACACCTGAAAAATCAGACCTCATAGCTCAAACAATGGAAATCACCAAAAACTGGTCCCAGAATACAATAGGGATTAGAGAATTGATGGAAAGAGTGAATAAGACTGAAGAAAAACAAGATGCAACACTGAAGGAACTTGTAACAGAGATCTGGGCCATAAAAAATTTCATACAGGAAATAAATAACAAGATGACAAGCATGGAAAGCAGAATTAATCAAGCAGAAGAAAGAATGCTAGAACTTGAAGAACAAAAATGGAATTAACCCTTTCAGTAAAAAGCAGAAAGAGAACTCAGAAAGAAAGAACAAAGCCTCCAAGAGATGTGTGATTCTATTAAGAGACTTAATCTACACTTGACTGATATCTCAGAAGAAGAAAGGGAAATGGAGAACACCTTGGAGCAAGTTTTCCAGGAGGTTATCCAAGAAAACTTTCCCTATCTCACCAAAGATGTTGCCATCCAAACACAAGAGATAAAGAGAACCCCTGCAAGACATCAAATGAGGTGACCAACCCCTAGACACATAATAATTCACTTACACAAAGTAGGTACAAAAGAAAAAATCCTAAAGGCAGCAAGAAAGAAAGGTCAGACTACCAACTGGGGAAAACAAATCAGAACAGCAGCAGACCTATTGACAGAAACCCTACAAGCTAGAAGAGATTGGAGTCTAATATTCAAAGTCCTCAAAGACAAACAATTTTAACAAGAATTTCCTACCCAGCCAAGCTCAGCTTCATCAGCAATGGAGAATTAAAATTCTTCCCAGACATCCAATCCCTGAGACATTATGCAGCTTCCAGACCAACTCTATAGGAGATGCTTAAAAAGGAATTATGCATAGAATAAAGTTAAAAAAAAAACCACATACACACACTTCCCAACAGAATAAGAGAACACAGAATCAACAGAGAATACATTGCGACTGCAAACTTGAAAACACACACATACAACAACCCAAAAGTTAAAAGAAAACAAAGAAAAAACACAGTAAGAACCTCATGAGAACAAACAGTCATATTTAAAAATCAGCCTGAATGTGAATGACCTAATTGCACCACTGAAAAGACACAGAATGACAAACTGGATAACAAAACTATGACCCAATAATTTGCTGTATCCAGGAAACTCATCTTATCACAAGGAATATGCACAGACTTAAAGTTAGAGGATAGAAAACTAATTTCCAGGTGAATGGATCACAAAAGAAGACAGGAGTTATGATCTTAATATCATACAAAACAACCTTTAAGCTATCAAAAACTTATTTATTTATTTTTAATTCTTTTTACTTTTTTGAGAAAGCAGGATTTATTGAGAGTACAAAAAACTCCCACAGTGGGAGGGGACGAGCAGGAGTTGCCCCCAAAATTTAAAAAGATATGAACAGATACTATATAATGAAAAAAACTTCAATCCACCAACAAGATATATCCATCCTAAACATATATGCACCCAACACAGGAGCACCAGCATTTATAAAGTAACTACTAACTAAACTAAAAAAATATATTGACTCAAACACTATTATAGCTAGAGACTTAAATACCCCACTAAAAACCATAGATAGATCATCAAGGCAAAAAATTAACTTTTAGATCTGGAACCTCAACTTGACACTTGGCCAGATGAACTTAATATATCCCTACAGAACATTCCACCCAACAACCAAAAAATATACATTCTACTCATCACCACATTGAACATACTCCAAGATAGATCACATTCTCGGTCATAAATCAGGCATAAACAAATTTCATAAGATAGAAATACTGCCATGCACCTTCTCAGACGACAGTGAAATAAAAATAAATATCAACACCAACAAAAAACCCCCAAAATCCACAGAGACATGGACACTAAACAGCATGATGCTGAACAACTGTTGGGTCAACACAGAAATCAAAACAGAAATTAAAAGATTCCTGGAAACAAATGAAAATGAGGAAACATCTTACCAAAACCTCTGGGATGCCATGAAAACAGTTCTAAGAGGGGAACTTATAACTCAATGAACTCACATCAAGAAAGAAAGAGAACAAGTTAACAGCCTAACAAATCACCTAACAAATCACCTAAGGGAGCTGGAAAGACAAGACCACCAAAATCCTAACTTCACGAGAAGAATCCAGATCACCAAAGTAAAAGCCAAGTCTACATGGATATTTACTCCATGCAGAGGAGTGAGGATAAGAAAGAATTGCACCAACAGGGCTTCTTCTTTGTGGTACCTTTACTGGGATGGGCCATGTTTGTTGGTCTGTTATGCTGCAGACCATCCCCTTTAGTGATGCACATATAACATTGCTTCAAAAATTCTCAGCAAGATTCTAGCAAATTGCACCCAACAACACATCTCAAAAATCATCCACCATGACCAAGTAGGCTTCATCCCCAGGATGGTGGTGCAGAGCTGACTCAACATTCACAAGACCCAAAATGTAATTAAATAAATCAACAGATGTAAAAAGAAGAACCACATGATTATATCGCTAGATGCGGACAAAGTTTTTGATAAAATCCAGTATCCCTTAGTGAAAAAAAACCTTTGAACACCTAGGCGTAGAAGGAACATGCCACAAAATGATAAGTACCATCTACAATATAGTCACAGTCAGCATCTTGCTAAATTGACAGAAACTGGAAGCATTTCTCCTGAAAACCGGAATACGACAAGGCTGCCCACTCTCACTCCTCCTGTTCATCATACTGTTGGAAATCTTAGCTAAAGCAATTAAATATGAGAAGGAAATCAGGGGTCTCCAAAAGGAAAAGAGAAAGTGAAGCTACCTCTTTGCTGATGATATGATCTTATACTTTGGAAATCCAAGAGAATCTGTAAAAAAAAAAAAACCTCCTTGCACTGATAAAGGACTTTGGCAAAGTCTTGAGGTTAAAAAAAAAAAAAAGTGCAAAAGATAGCCACATCCTTATACACCAACAACAATCAGGCAGAGAACCAAATAGAAAGCACAATCTCATTCACAATAAACACACACACACACACACACACACACACAAGAAATACCTTGGCATCTTCCTACAGCCCATTGTAAAGTGAAAGACCTTTACAATGAAAACTACAAAATACTACTCAAAGAAATCTAAGACACACAAAAAAGAAAAAATAATCCATGCTGATGGATAGGAAGAATCAGCCTTGTTAAGATGTCCACCCTACCAAAGGCAATCGACAAATTCAGTGCAATGCCTATTAAATTACCAATAGCATTCTTTTCAGACCTGGAAATGACAATACAGAAATTCATATGGAAACATAAGTGACCACGAATAGCCAAAACAATCCTTAGCAAAAGAAACAAAGCAGGAGGCATCACAATTCCAGACTTTAAATAGTACTGTAAAGCTACATACAATACCCCAACAGCCTGGTATTGGTACAAGAACAGGCATATGAAACAATGGAATGGGATAGAGATTCTGGAAGCAAAATCTCAGTTTCTCAACCAACTCAATTGACAAAGCCTCCACCAACAACCACTGGAAAGAGAACATATTCAGTAAATGGTGCTGGGAAAACTGGCTGACCACAATACAGAAGATTGAAACAGGACCCCTACCTATCACCACACACAAAAATTAACACTAAATGGATCAAAGACCTAAATGCAAAACCTTAAACTATAAGAATCTTAGAAAATGCAGGAGACACCCTTATGGAAATTGGAACTGACAACCAATTTCTGATCAAAACTCCAGATGTCCATGTTCTAAGAGATAAGATAGACAAGTGGGACCATATAAAACTGAAAAGCTTCTGCAAAGCCACAGAAACAATAAAGAGAGAGGAAGACAACCCACAGAATAGGAAAAAAATCCTGCCAACTGTATATTTAACAAAGGCCTAACATCTAGGATCTACAAGGAACTCAAATGTGCTGAAAGGAAAAAACAAGCAACCCCATTAAAAAGTGGGCAAAAGACATGAATAGACACTTCTCAACAGAATATATATGGATAGCCAACAGATATATGATAAAGTACTCAGCCTCACTAATCATCAGAGAAATGCAAATCAAAGCCACATTGAGATACCTAACCCCAGTAAGAATGCCCATAATTAGTAAAACAAACAACAACAGGTGCTGGCAAAGATTTGGAGAAAAGTGCACTACACTACTCGTGGTAATGAAAACTAGTTCAACCTCTATGGAAAACAGTGTGGTCATTTCTAAAATTAACCTTCCATATGACCCAGCAATTTCCCTACTGGAAATATAACCGGAGGAACTCAAATCATTCTACAAAAAAAGATACTTGCACATGCATGTTTATTGCTGCACTATTCACAATTGCAAAAATATGGAACCAACTGTGCTGTCCATCAAAACTGGACTGAATTTTTTAAAAAATGTGATACATACACACAATGGAATATTATGGGGCCATAAGGAAGTACAAGCATATGGACTGTGCAGCAACTTGGATGGATTTAGAGTCTATAATACTCAGTGAACTATCACAGAAACAAAGAAATGAGTACCACATGTTCTCACTCATAAGCAGACTTGGAACATTTATCATAATGCTATAAGAAAGGGATAGGCCAGTGTGGGGTGGGGGACACAACATCAATAAGGGTATCTGATTTCAAACCAGGCAAAATGGGGACCAAAGGGAGGCCCAAACTTTACCTGTATTATATACACCCGTATACCTAATCCTGAATTGTACCCCACATCTTTACAATAAAAAATAATAAAAATAGAAAAGGAAGAAAGTAACAAAATACTAGTAAAGCTAAACTAAATAATATAGAAGAAACCTAGTAAAGTGAACAGCAGAAATAAACTATAAAAGATTATAATAGCAAAAAGCAACAAAGTCACAAGTTTTCTCTCTAAAAAATTAATAACACTGATACATACCTAGAGAGAGTGATTAACAAAGGGAAGAAATGATGATTGTGGAAGGAAGAAAAGAGAAAAGGAAGAGAGAGAAAACACAACTTGCCAATAATGAAAATGGTTATCACCACATCTATACACATTAAAGTGATAAGAGCATGTGAGGAACAATTGTTTGCCAATAAATTTGACAATTGTAATGAAATACATAATTTGTTTAAGAAAAATCTTATGTCAGTTGAAAGTAATAGAAAAAAATTTCTTGCCTAAGGGTCAGGAAATTGAAGCTATTGCTAAATACTTTCTACACACACAAAACAACAATAAATCAAAATACTTCACCAATGAATTCTTCCATACTTAAGGACAAAAACAAAACAAAGTGCTAATATTACAAAGTTATTTCAAGAGACAGAAAAAGTGAATGCTCCCTAACTTTTTTTAATAAGGCCAGTATGACCTTGATCCCAAAACTTGTTAAGGACCTTACAAATAAATATTTTTTACAGACACAGATGCCAAAGTTCTAATAAGATTTTAGCACAATGAATCCAGTAAAATATACTTGAAAAAATAAATCTTAGCCGGGCTCGGTGGCTCAGCCTGTAATCCTGCGCCTTTGGGAGGCTGAGGTGAGTGGATTGCCTGAGCCCGCGGGTTCGAGACCCGCCTGGGCAGTGAGATCTCATCTCTACAATAAATCAAAAAATCAGCCGGGCATGGTAGCGCGCGCCTGTAATTCCGGCTACTCGGAAGGCTGAGGCGGAATGATTGCCGGAGCCCAGCAGGCGAGGCTGCGGTGGCCGGGAGCAGCCACTGCACTCCAGTCTGGGTGACAGAGTGAGACTCGAACTCAAAAAATAAAAATAAAAATAAAAAAATAAAAAAATAAATCTTGACTAAACTTATTTTAATACTGGAATGCAAGAGTAAACTAACATTTAAAAAATCAACCTATGACATTCTTCATATTAGCCAAAAAAATGGTGATGAGGGTTGGGGAAGCATATAATTTTTTCTCTAGATGGAGAAAACACTTGAGTATTTCAACACCATTCATAGTAAAAATACACGCACACACATACACATCCCAAAACAAATAAAACAACAACAACAAAAAACTCAGCAAAGTGGAGACAAACATTTCCTTATTCTGGTAAATATGAATGAATTTCTCATTATATTGCAGTAAAGAAGCCAAACATAAAGAATGCCTAGAAAGTAATTCTATCTATGTAAAATTCAAGACCCAAGGAACCTATATGTTTAGATATCAGAATTGTAGTTACCACTGGTCTTTGTCTGCTTGAGCTGTCATGAAAAAATAATACAGACTATATGGTTTTAGCAATAGAACTGTATTTATTATATGTCTGGAGGTTGAGAAGTCCAAGATTAAGGTGTCAGCAAGGCAAGTTTTATTCTGAGGCCTCTCTTGGGTTGTAGGTGCCGGCCACTTTGCTGTGCACTCACAGTCTCTTGATGTGTGTGTTTGTGGAGGAAGGGAGGAGAGAACATGCACTGTTCTGTCTCTTTTATAAGGGCACTAATCTCAACACAGCGTCCCCATTTTTATGACCTCATTAAAATCTGATCATCTCCCAAAGGCCTCATATCAAAGTACCATCACACTGGGTGTTAGGGCTTCAACATATAAATTTGGGTGTGTGACAGAAACAATCAGTCCATAACACATTGTTCCGAAGAAAACAGTGAAGGAAATGGGCAAAAGCAAGCTTCCAGAATGCTGGTCAAATCCTGTGTTTTGAACTGGTCAGTGGTCACATGGATGTGAAACATCTTGTAAAAATACATTGACTCATACACTAAAAACCTGTGCACTTTTTGGTGTTTATGTTATGTTTCTTAAAAATTGCTCAACACCTCTAGCGGAGTGAGATGGTGCACATCTGTAGTCCCAGCTACTTGGAAGGCTGAAGCGGGAGGACTTCTTCAACATAGGAATTCAAAGTCAGTCTGGGAAACATAGTGAGACCCCGTCTCCAAGTAAATAAACATATAAACAAATGAATGAGTCAATACATTTTGAAAACAAAAGTCTCTACATGTTGTAATTCTTATATATGTATTATAAATTCATAGTGTCTTGCTTCATATTAGACTTACAAAATGTGCCAAGATAAACCATGCACTTTGATCACTATCACTTTTCCTATTTGGGAATAGCCTTATTTTGCATTTCTTAAAAAAAAATCATCCAGTCTCCCAAGCATAAAACTATATTTTGAGCATGATTTATAAAAATTCAACACATGCAATAAATCAATTTACAGATTACAATGAAGAACAAACAGAACTTAGCAGTAACTAAATTTTCAGATGGCCTTTGGGCAAAACACTGAATCATTCTATATCATGTCTGGAACCCCCCCACAGCTACTTATTTTTTGAATGTGGAGAAAAGGACCTGGGAGCCAGGTGAGCTGGGCTCCTGTTCTTACATGTCTCTGATCCTGATTTTCTGGAAAATTTTTAAGGAGCTAGTGCTTTCATTGTTCTTTTAGGAGGAAAGCCATGATGTTAGTAAATTGTCCTTGACCACTTTTCATGGAAATATAAGACAGAAATGGAAAGAAACTGGTTCTGGGGGTGCCGACTAAGTGATTTTTAAACATGAAATCCCCATACACATCAGTTTGTGACTTTTTTTTTCCCCCTCTTAAAGGTATGAGCCAGCCGGGCTTGGTGGCTCAGTCTGTAATCCCGCACCTTGGGAGGCTGAGATGAGTGAATTGCCTGAGCCCGAGGATTCGAGACCCACCTGGGCAACTTGGCGAGGTGGGTCTCTACAGTAAATAAAAATAAAAGAAATTATCCAGGTATGGTAGCGAGCGCCTGTAGTTCCAGCTACTTGGAAGGCTGAGGCAGAAGGATCGCCGGAGCCAGCAGGTGGAGGCTGCGGTGGCTGGGAGTGGCCACTGCACTCCAGTTTGGGCGACAAAGTGAGACTCCAACTCAAAAAAAAAAAAAAAATGGTACGAGCCAAGAAGTGAAGATAGGGACTGAACTCATCCCTAGAAACTCTGGATACTGGTTTGGGGCTATAGATAACTGTCTGTCCTATTTTGTAGCTGCTGAATGTGGTGTCATGCAGTGTTAGAATGATACTGTGTTTGTACCATTCCATTTTTCAAACTGTGTTTATAAGCTTTATAACAAAGGCTGCTAAATAAGTCCTTCTGTTTAGAATTAAAACATAATGAAATGTGAGAAGCAATTTTCTCCTTCTTTAATGACTATGATGCATGAATTTAAAATAACTTGGGTTATTAATCACTAATCAGATTTTCCAAATTGCCAAGTAAACATTTACCATATAAATCCTGTATAATTGTGTAGATTTCCATCATCCCTTGGGGAACACAGAATAATAAAACATCTTTAATATCTGTTTCAGATATTTGCTTTAACTCTTGCATTGTCTTTGATGACCCACTATAGTTTATTTATATCTCTCAAATTGATTCCCTTCTCACCAGATGCACAACTTCAGCATGATCATTCACCCCCAGATATCAGCTAATGCTTTCTAACGACTCTATTTTGCTTTTCGTCACCCATGTTTCTCTTTTTTTCTCCCCCATCCCCATATCCAAGTCTATCTTTGTGAAATGCAGATCTGATCATGCCACTCTTCTAGTTAAAATCTTTCTGTTTCAAGCCGGGCTTGGTGGCTAAGCCTGTAATCCTGCACCTCTGGGAGGCTGAGGTGAGTGGATTGCCTGAGCCCGTGGGTTCGAGACCTGCCTGGGCAGCGAGACCTCATCTCTATAATAAATCAAAAAATCAGCTGGGCGTGATAGCACATGCCTGTAATTCCGGCTACTTGGAAGGCTGAGGCGGAAGGATCGCCAGACCTCAGCATATCGAGGCTGCGGTGGCCAGGAGCGGCCACTGCACTCCAGTCTGGGTGACAGAGTGAGACTCCAACTCAAAAAAAAAAAAAAAGAAAAGAAAAATCTTTCTGTTTCTTCTCATTGCTTTTAAGGGAAATGCCAAGTCTGATGTGAAACACATGGTCTTGCATCATCTGGCCTTTGCCCAGTTACCAAGCTCAATGACCTTAGCCAATTCACTAGACCCTTTGCACCTCAGTTCTTTCCATTGCAAAACTGGGATAATGAAGCTCTTACTTTATAGGGTCATAATGTGATTAAAATGAGGTAAGACATACAACAGACTTAGCTTAGTGACCCACTTGCAGGTGAGAGATGGAAGTGAGGGTTGAAGGGGGAAGAATATTGTGCTTTCATATGATGGAAAAGTGGAAGAAACAAACCCACTCCTTCAAGCCTTTGTATAAAGGCCGTAATCCCCTCCATGTCTCTTATGACTCAGTTAACTCCTAAAAGTCCCTCCACCACTTCTTAATACTATTGAATTGGAGATTGTTTCAATATGAATTTTGGAGGAATACATTCAAATCATAGCAAGGTCAACTTTAGTTCCTATTTATCATGGTACATCTATGTATTTTCTGAAAAAATTTTTATTATTTTATTTTATTTTATTTTATTTATTTATTTATTTTGAGTTGGAGTCTCACTCTGTCGCCCAGACTGGAGTGCAGTGGCCGCT
>NW_007246535.1:36064-65410 GCF_000164805.1 Carlito syrichta
TTGATTTATTGTAGAGATGAGGTCTCGCTGCTCAGGCGGGTCTCGAACCCGCAGGCTCAGACAATCCACTCACCTCAGCCTCTCCAAGGTGTGGGATTACAGGCTGAGCCACTGAGCCCGGCGACGTTTTACTTTTATAACCATAAAATCAATAAGATTATTTTTGTATTAACAAAGATAGTGGAGTTGGTAAGACTTCTAGACAAGATGGCACAATGACCAAAAATCGTAACCTAGTTCTCTAACAGCTTTCTCTCCATTGTTTTTATTCCCTTCTCAATAACTTACTGAAATGATCAACAAAATATAATGAAGAAAAATCATTATCAATGTTTGGATCAGGGGTGGGAATCATCCGCAGTCAGGAAAAGTTGAGAAATCCACAAGATAGAGTACAAAGGGGACTGGGTTTAGAGGAAGTCAGGCTAACTTGCAATATTCACTCTTGAACATGTCCTGTTACAGGAAATACACGGAGGAGACCACACCAGACCTCACTCTCAATCTCTTATCTGGAGTGATGAAAGCCTGTGGCTGAGGCAGGCCGTAGACCTGACAGTGTACACATACCTCTTGAATCGCCTTTGATGATCCACTCCAGTTTGTTTATCTCTCTCAGATCTATTCCCTTCTCATCAGATGCACAATGGGGCCCCACAAGGCCAGGGCATTGTGCTTATGCAGTCCCTACAAGTAGGAAGACACAGGATGGCGGAAGTGTTTCTTTCTTTCTTTTTTTTTTTTTTGTCACCCACCAAAATCATGGGTATAACCTGTATATCTTACATGCCTCTAAATTGGAGAAGCAAAGTTAGAATGTTGGAGTGTTTTACAGAAGACTGAAACCTTATCAGTTGATTCCGTGTCATATCTATAAGTCCAAAACACTAAGATGCAGTTTACTAGGTCCTTACAACTCAAAGGGCTGGTCCCAGGTCACTAGCATCAGCAATATCTGACAGCTCATTGAAAATACAGAATTTCAGCCTCCATATGCTCCCACTGAATCAGAATCTCCCTTTTAACAAGATCGCTAGTGATATGTAAGCATGTTAGAGTCTGAGAAACACTGCAATAAAGGTCCGAAATTAGACAATAGAAGAAGTTAAACAACAACCAGCTACGCTGAGAGAGGAACCCAGGAGGCCTTACCCACTTAGGTACAGACAAACACATTTGGATAGACCTTTACTCAACCAGGAGTAAGCAAACAAAACCAAAGCCCTTAAGGAAATAACTTATTTTTAAGAATGAATGGCCATAAAAAGCAGAACACAAAACAAAATAAGGCAAGATAAAATAAAAACAATTTTCAGTAAAATTGGCATAAAATTATTTTTTAAAAAAAGTTGTAAATAGTAAAATAGTAAAAAAGAACAGAGGGAACTAAGAATTTAAATCTGCATTAGATTCAGGAGAGCATATCATAATGACAGAAATCTAAATTACTAAGATGGAACCATGGTGTGGGGGGGGGAGCCTTCACAATGAAAAGTAAATGCTTCATATGGCTAAAAGGTGAAAGCTTTGCTGGGCATGGTGGCTAGTGCCCGTAATCCCAGTTTAGCACTTTGGGAGATAGAGGTGAGAGGATTGCCAGAGCCCAGGGGTTCGAGACTAGCCTGGGCAACTTGGCAAGACCCCATCTCATTAAAAAAAAAAAAAAAAAGCAGGGCATGGTGGTGAGTGCCTGTAGTTCCAGCTACTTGGAAGGCTGAGGCAGAAGGATCTTCTAAGCCCAGCAGTTTGAGCAGTTTGGGCTTCAGTGGCTGTGAGCTGCACTCTACCCTGGGCCATAGGGTGAATTCTGACCCAAAAAAAAAAAAAAAAAATGGTGAGTGCTTTATTACTAAGACTGGGGATGAAATCTATAGATAATAGTCATTTGTAGCAAAGAGAAAAAGGCCCTCAAATGGAGCAATAATAACGCATATATAGATAACATAGAAAAGAGTCTTGAACAATATTTTATTTGCAGATAAACAGTCCCATTGAGTAAAAGTTAAAATAAAACTCATACCTCTTTTCAAACAAACAGACAAACAAAAACCCTCAAAGGCACACCTCAAATACATGTTGAAAACACTAATTTCCAGCCTCACTCCTGGAACATATAATTAAGATTCGAATGGAACCAAGGAATTTGAGCTTGCAGGCAATAACTAATGTGATTCTTGCAATCAGGTAAGTTTGGAAAACTCAAATCTAGTGGCAAAGAGAAAGCCAAATGAGCAGCTAATTTAAAAATTCAGAGAGTCTAATAATCCAAGAAAATGGCACCCAAAACAGAGAAGTATAGGAAATTTAAAAAAATAACATATTCTCTTTGTAAATAGGAGGCATTACATATATTTAAATTCTGGGTACTAATTAATACATTTCCAGCATGATTTTAAAAACTTGAATTAACCATTATATAATACAAAAGGGGTATATGTTCTCCAAATTACTGAAGAAAACCAAAATCAAATAAGAAATCTTAGCTCAAAGAGTAAAAGAGAGAGAAAAAAGCTAAACCAAAATAGAATAAAAGAGCAAACATGGGTTATGATAAAGCGTTTAATCAATATAAACACCCTGATTAACTCTACAGACTGGTTAACAAAAATAAAGAGAAAGGGTGTTGTTGTATGCCTGTTCTTCTAAAATAAGGCAAAATGGAATTATTAACAGTAAAACAATGGAGATAATATTTTAGAGCAAAAATGTATAAGATCATAAAACAAAGTATACACATTAATTACAGATAAATGATTTCAGAGCAAACCTTTTAAATGGGAAAAAGAAGACCATTTATTAGTTAAAGAAATGATAGCTACTCGAAAAAGTACTCATTAACTAGAGTAAACTTTATAATCTATTTTAAAAAGAGATGAAAAAAGCACAAAGTTATGAATAAAAAATATATGTGTCTAATAAAGTACAATATATTTTAAATAAATATGTGGAATTCTCTGCCAGTACAGTTAATTGCATTTGAAATCTTGACAGAAGATGTGTATAATTTTCTCTGAAATTTTAGCTGTATTACTTTTTTCTTAAAATATTAATGACTTACATTTTAAAAAAGAAATATCACCAGCATGAAATTCCAAAAAATAAAGAACAAATTGAAGATTTGAATTGACCATGGATATGTAGAAATAAAATTTTTTTGTAAAAAAATTACATCAGAAAAATACTGCTGCCCCGACTGGTAATTCCAGCTTCATTTTAATTTTGCATTTCAAAGAGTATGTAATGTCCATAACAACAACAACAAAAAACTATGCCTCACTAGAAGAAAATAAGATGAAAACTTTCTAATTCATTTAACAAAAATTTGTATGCTTTTAAAAACTATGCCTGATAATGACAGAGAGAGAAAGAAGTTTTAAAAATATGGACCCTAGAATTCTAAACTAAGTACTATAAAAACTAAATTTAGCACTATTAAAAGCCATGACCAAGGACATAATGTGACCATTACCAAATAAATAGAAAAATTGAAAGAAATAAGCATAAAAGAATATTCAGCTTTCTTGGTAATCAAATAATGCAGATTAGGGTTTTTGCTTTCATGAACATAATCATCATTATTATTAGCAGTGGTTTGTGGGGAAATAGAAAATGTGTATTTGTCAGCAAAAACTCCCATACATTTTTCAAATTTTTGTGCAAGTTTTCCTGGATAATTCTAATCAAGAAATTTTTTCATAAGAAATCATCAGAAATGCCCACAGAGACTTATGTATAAGAATATTTATTATATTCTTAGTTATAATAGCAAAAATTGAAAACTATTAAATATTCAATATAATATATTATATTATAAATATATAGTAGCATATTCATAATGTGGGATTTTGAGATCATTAGCATGTATTTGGTAAAATGACCTTGATATAACCTGAAGAGAGAGAGCTTTCAAACAGTATAGAGATAAGTATAATGTCTTTGAGTACATAAAATACACAATAAAATATTTCATATATCTGTATAGATAGATTCAATATATGGTAAATAGATAGATGGATAAATAGATACATTTGCATAAATAAATGTATCTGTGATAGATAAAATCATTGTCTCTGTGCTTACAGTGTTAATAAATTTTGGATTGGGAATTACATGTATTTTTGGCTTTCTTTATACAACTATGCATTTTCCCCAATTTGTGCAAAGATCAACTCATGATTAAGGGAAAAAATGACACTTTAAGATGCATAATTTTGTAAAAATAAATACTATATAAGGAAAGTTTGAAGAAATCGGAGTTTTGGAGCTCCTCGGGGGATCTGGCTATATCCAATTATAGACACGACCTTAAGAAATAATTTGGTTCCATTACTTTGTAGCTGTCTGTAAGCTGTGCTTCTTGCTTGTTGCCAATTTATTTCAAGTAATATGGCTCCACACCTCAGAGGAGACTGATTCAGAGGAGACTGGCTTTGAGATGAAGGCTTTGGGATTGGGGTGTTGTATACATTCATTTTCAAAGAACTCAGCATCTTTCCTTAACCATGTTATCTGGTTAGCTCAAAATTTACTGTTGCTATTTTAACTGTTCCCAGAAAACCATTAGGAGGCTTTAGCTAGAGTGTGTCTATGAATATTCATAGACAGTCAGCTTCTGTATTGGAAACCACACCCACATCTCTGCAGTATCTGCAGCACGAATAAGGGTGTCCTCTGGGACTCATAGGGCAACATGAAAATTTGACATCAGCTGCCTGCAGAATGCACATAAAGGTCTGCTTTGCTGTACTGATTTTTGTAGAAACATGTTCTGATTTACTTTGTTGCATTATGAAAATATTTTAAAGCTTCTTTTATCTGCTTTGCATGACTTGCCTATCACAAAACCTTTATAAAATTAAAGCTGTTATTTTCTACAAACCAGAGATGAATAGATAGCTTTAAAAAACAAAAGGATTATATACATTATTCCTGTGTTACTTTGGAAAGTATAGTGAAGCGATAATTTTGCATGGCAATGAGTATAGAAAGGAGGTCAAGTGTGTAGACAAGTATGATGGCTCATGTTATGCATCTCAATGAGACTATCATGAATTTGCATTTGATATATGAATACAAAGGCATATGTGAGTCAAGATATAGGTAAATATTTGCAACTTGCCTACGATCACATAGCTAGCTTGCTAGCTAGATTTATCATATATATTTTAGTGGTATGCATCTTTTATGTATGTCTATACTATGTAATACACCGGTCAGCTGAAACTTTTTTACCTCCGGAAAACAGGAAATCCTCCACACATTTTTTTGTGTGTGTGTCAGTTCTCGTTGCCTAGTCTCTCATGGCATCCTCTATCTTATCATACAAACATTGTCTTTTAATTGCACTAAGAAGCCAAAAGTGGAAATCAATAGCTCTTTGAGAACTGACTACCCCACTCCTACCCAGGTTAATGAATCCTCAGGTATAAAGACATCAGTGAACCGTGGACATACTGAATTTTCATTTGGCGAGAGCTTAAATCACAATGTAGAGCTTCAAAATTGTTTTTGTCATGTTTCTTTTTCTACATTTCTCGCCAAGGTCTTGCTCTGATTTCCCTAAGCATCTAGGCTTCCTTTTTTGTTCTCTTTCATCTTATTTTTTCTCTAAAGAACTTCAGTTCTCTTGCTCTTATTTGCAAAGTAATTTAGCACATTTGCTTATCCCAAATTTGCTTATCCAAACCTATCAATGTGCTTTCAAAACAAGGCATTTCTCATTAACATAATACACTCTTCTTAGAGACAGCTGGGATTATAGAACAAAAACTATGTTTTGTTTTATTTTTTTAAATTTGGCACACAATGCTTTTTCATAAGCATGAGTGCACCTGTCTTCCGTTTTTTATTTTCTTCTCACAAGGTGTTCTTTCTGTGTATCCTTTCCTTCTCCAGCGCTCAAACTACTATTTCTATTCCAGTGATTTGCAAATTCTTGTCTCAACTTCTACTTTCTCCTATGCCACAAACCCACACATGTATCTCCATCCCAGATATCTAGATTCAAAAGTCACTTGAGCACCTTAAATTCAACATATTCAAAGTAAGTCTCTAGAGATCCCTCAGACAACCTACTTTTTTCCCCCTTGTACTCCTTATATTTGTTAATGTCACCTCTATCTTTGCAAACACTCAGAAATCTAGATGTTTCACTGTTACCTCATAGTCAACATTGGGTTGCTAATGGAAATCTGTCTCCCCTAAATTTATAATTTCCTTTCCAATTCCATTAGTTTTCCTTGAAACCCTCAATGTTTTTTCTCCTAGATTCTAGAAATGAATAAAATAGTCTTTTTAATTTGGTCCATTTCTACTTCCCTCTATCAACTTCCACTTGTGTAAGAGAAATCTTTCTAAACTATAAATCTGACTTTCACTCCTCTTCTTCTCCTACAGGATCAAGCCCAAGGACATAATATTAGATTACAAAGTCCTTCACTATGTGACTTTAAGCCACTACCAGCCTTACCCATTTCCATTCCCCTTTGGGCACTCAATGCTGGGTCCAGCCTCTTCCTCCATTTCTCAGTGAGCGTCACATTTGTTGTTTTATATGACTGTACCTGTCTACGTGTTGCTGCTTTTGCCTTGAAAGACCTTCCTCAATCTTTCTTTCTAGCCAGTAAAGCCATACTCTTCCAAAAGAGTCCTCTGCTATGAAGACTTCATGGCCCTGTTTTTTCTATTCTGCTTAGCATTAATTCCCTCTCTACCTTGTGTTTCATAGAATTATCTTTGCTCTCTATTAAAGCATATGTTGTATTACATTGTCATGATTAATTTACACTTTTGTGTCTCCACTAGAATGGGAGTTCCCAACTCAGGAATTCCTTATATTCAAATTTATTTCCTCCATAGCTAGCATAGAAATAGAGCAAGGTCAGTGGATGTATATTGTTGAATTAATTAACGACTGGTGCTTGTTTTTATTTATTTATTTACTTTGAGTCGGGGTCTCACTCTGTTGCCCAGGTTGGAGTGCAGTGGCACATTCACAGCCAACCCAGCATCGACCTACTGGGCTCTGGCAATTCTTCCGCCTCAGTTTTCCAAGTAGTGGAACTACAGGCACACGCTACCATGCCAGGTTAATTTTTTGATATATTGTAGAGATGAGATCTTGCCAAGGTGCCCGGACTTGTCTCAAACCCATGAGCTCAAGCAGTCCACTCACTTCGACTTCCCAAAGTGCTGGGATTACAGGCTGAGCCACCGAGCCCAGCCTGATGCTTATTTAATTATTGATATTTGGGGACAAATGAACTTCAGATGGACTCTTGAGATGACCTTTTATGTGACAAAAATTCTGTCCTTGGCCAGAATTTAGCCAGGCTCCTATAAGCCTTCTTTCAGACTAGGCCTCATCCTTGGGCCTTGTCTTAGGCCTGCTCAATGCAATTTTAGCAAGAATGCTGCTAAGTCAGTTTAGCAAGAAATCCCCTGTGCTAGATGTCTACTCAGTAATTTTCTACTCATTGATTCCCTCACTCTGCTCCTCAGCTATAAAGCCTCAACTCTCTTCTATAAAGTCAGAGGTCATCTCTCTCCCCTACTGCAATAGTCTTGACACCTATTACAGTAGTCCTGAATAAAATCTTCCTTATCCTTTTAATAAGTATGAGAATAATTTTTTCTTTAGCATAGGTCACGTTGTTGTGCATAAGGATGCCCCTCTCTGCACATAAATATGTATCTCTGAGAAGCCTGTTGATTCTCCTGGATAATTTTAAAGTTCTACATATCTAATTAATTAAATATGGTACTTCCAATGTATATGAATAACTGACTAACTTGTGGCCAGAGAGTAGTTTACTCATATGTCAGAATTTGTTTATAGTCAAAAATAGTAAGTGACATTCTCAGTATCTCATTAGTACTTATGTGTTTATGCATAAACATATGAGGGACTGATTTTATAAAGAATGCATATAAATATGTAACTAAATGACTACTAACCACTGAGATTCTCTAAATGAAATAAAAATGCTAAAGAAGGAAAATTGTTCAGTGTCTGACTAATTCTAAGCATCTATTGTACACTGCTTTTTTCTACTTCCCCAATCAATATAATGTCCTTAAGAAGCTATACACTTAGTCCAATGATATTGGCATTGACTGAAGACCTCCTTGGGGAACATATAAATTACAGTATTTTTAGGATCAATCTTAAGGGTTCATAATTACACTTGGATTTTCCTTAAGTATTAAATATTTCATGCCTATTTCAAATCAGATATTAACACAGTCCCTTTCTTGGGTACTATAGTACATATTTTCAGCACCTACTGCTAGGTGCTATGAAGATAGAAAAAAATCCAGATCAAATCTATGTCCTCATGGAGTTTATGATGTAGTACAAAAGAATGACAATGAACAAGACAATATAACATCTGCTAGATATTGATAACTGTAGAGAGAAATACGACAGCATCATAGAGAAAGGGTTTGTGCAGATGCTATTTTATATGGGTATGTTAGGGTTCTCCAAAAACATATAACTAGTTAATAGGATATATGTAGAGAGATAAATATAAGAGGAGATTTATTGTGGGAATTGGTTTATGCAGTTACGAAGATGAAGATGCCCCATAATATGTCATCTGTATGTCAAAGGTACGGGAAAACTGGTGGTATCATTCAACCTGAGTCTGAAGACCTGAGAAACAGGGGAGCTAATGATGAAACTCCCAGCCTGAGTCTGAAAACTTGAAAAAAGACCGTGTATGGGACGTGGGGAGGTTGTAT
This sequence comes from Carlito syrichta, assembly GCF_000164805.1. Lineage (NCBI taxonomy): Eukaryota > Metazoa > Chordata > Mammalia > Primates > Tarsiidae > Carlito > Carlito syrichta. The sequence goes on from NW_007246535.1 coordinate 44,810, forward strand.
ACTTAGATGGTTAGACACTGCAACGTGAAGTGGGATACTTGCTTCAAAGTCTAATAGGCTTCAAGATAGAAGTTAAAAGTTTCAATGTGACAGATAGCCTATCTATAGATACTCTAATCTTAATTAGATAACTAAGTCTCACGGCAATTTGTTTTAGATAGAACTCTTATCTAAAGAGAGCCTGCATTCTCCTTCCTAGCATTAAAACACAGACTGCCTTCTTGGTTGTTGGTAAAACAAAGTGGGCTGATATAAGCTCTGGGGTCTGAAGGCCCAAGGAGTAAGAGCTCTCAAATGTCTAATGGTAGGAGAAAATAGGTGCCCAGCCTACTTAAAATGGGAAGGGGGAGAGAGAGAGAGAAAGAGAGAGAGAGAGAGAGAGAGAGAGAGAGAGAGAGAGAGAGAGAGATTGAGATTTTCCCTTCTTCCACCTTTTCTAACTAGTCTCTCAACAGATTGGATGACACCCACCCATACTGGTGAAGGGGGATCTTCATTCTCTGTGTATCGATTCAAATGCTAGTCTCTTCTGAAAATAGACACAACCAGAAAGAATGTTTCACCAACTATCTGGGCATCTCTTAACCCAGTCAAGATGACACACAAATTAGCAATTGCAATAGGGTAGTCTAGGAAGGCCTTTAAAAAGGTACTAACTGAGTAGACATTTGAAAAGGGAGAGACAAAGTTAACTGGAAGAAAATCATCCCAGAGGAAAGGTAACAGTAGTAGGAGATGGGTAGGGAGGCAATGATGATGCCAGATCACGCTAAAGACCTGGATTTCACTTTGAGTGAGATGGGATCTCTGAGGGTTTAGAGCAGAGAAGTGACAATGCTGGCTTAGGAGAATCACTCAGGTTGCAGTGTGAGCAAGATTGTACGGGATCAAAGGCATAAGCAGGGAGGGTAGTTGAAGGTTGCTGCAATAATCCAGGTGAACAAACATCAGAAGTTTTGACCAGGGTGGTAGCAGAAGTGGTGGGAAGGAGCTAGACTGTGAGCACATTTTGAAAGCAGGCCTGAAGGATTTGCTGATGGCGTCAAGGTTGGGTGGAGAAAAGAAAAGAAACAAGGATGACTCCAAGGTGTTTTGTCTGAGCAACATAAAGACTGGGACTGCTGTTTACCAGGATGGAAAGCATAGTGATTTTGGAAGGTGTGAGTTGGATACTAAGGGTATCAAGAGTTTTGCCTTTAAATATGCAAAGATCTATAATTAGCAATGCCTCTTAGAAAAGAAATCTGCTGTATTTTTTTTGCTTGTCGAAGTAGTAACAGATGCGCCAATATCATGGGTTGTATACTAAGATGGTTAGATATTACAATGTGAGCTGGGCTACTTGCTTCAAAGTCTAGTGGGCATGAAGATAGAAGTTAAAATGACCAATGTGACAAATAGCCTATCTATATCTCACAAAGATAAGAATAATATTTTAGTTAGATAATTGGGACAATTAAGTCTCTAGACACTTTGGCTTAGATAGAACTCTACCTAAAGAAAGCCTTCATCTCTTTTGTAGCATTAAAACACAGACTGCCTCCTCAGTTCCTGGGCTTTTTTAAACACATGGAAGTATCACTTTTAGCCAAGAGGCTTTCTGCGCTTGCTTATAAGGGTGCTAATGTTGCCTCAAAAATAAGAAGTCATCAGTGTAATCTTTCCTTAAAATTACAGGCAACCCTGGAAGTTGAGATAGACATTACATCTTTCAGAACTCTTTCACATTCAGTATTTAATTAGATGCCGTTGATGACAAAAAGTTCATAAAGTAGATAGGAGTGTCACAATTATTGCCAATGTCACCTAAGGAATAAAAAGTCTAAAAAATAAGCAAAAAGGAAGCATCTAAATTCTAGAAGTGGTAAGTAACAAGAAAGGTTACCAGGGTGATTGCATCAGAGCTGAGATAACAAACAAGGTGTGTTAATTTATAGTTCAATATCTTTCCCACCATGGTACACAACTGCAATTACTGAGAATTTAACTCTGCATTTCTTAATCTCTTATTTAGGTTTTATTTTGGAACAAGCAGAAATCCCTGCAGTCTAGTTTATGTATGAGTGTTGTTGGGAAATAATTCAAGGAGGCTATTGGCAAGTTGAGGAGGGACTTGCTTTTATTGAGTGATCATAAAATATCTTATATAAGCAATTGGAGACTCTCCAGTTCTTTCTGGTTACAGAGAAACTTGTCCTCCAACTCCTGGAAACAGAAATTTTAGATTCAACCAATTGAAGCTCAAACAGACAGCATTACCTCATCAAAATAGCTTTTCATTGGTTGTTCATTTTCCAAGTAGCTTTAAGATAGTTTTTAATATATTAACCCTTATGTGTTTAAATCTATGCGTTGCAGTATTGGGCCTAACTCTTGATACTAAGGTCATTCTAGGTGATATACATTTAACCCATGGTTAAAGAAGCATATGCCATTTCTTTCTCTTTAAAAGATGCAACAATATTAGGATCAATTTGACTTAAAACAAAAACTTAATTTTATTTTTGCTGACTCATGATACCTCTATTTGCATGCTAAAACAAAGAGCAAAGAAAACCCTAAACTGGTGTTCTGCTATGTGTACCAAACCCTGTGGCTTCTGAAGTATCTATTATTGTAAATGGATCAAGCCTCCTGAACCATCTGTCTTTGGCAAGCTAGGAGTTAGTGTTGGGTTTTGGTGCTGAAGAAATACATGCATGTGGAAAAAATATGATAAATATGGCTAAGGGATTTGAGCAGCATTGGAGGGACCTGGGGATTAGAAGACTCCTAATGCTAACCACGAGTAGATGCTTGTTCTTCTCTGGTATAGGGATGCCTTTTCTATGACCTCTCTTTTCAGTCTCACCCATCCTTTAGGTAAAAGTAAAATCTCTTCTATTTAAAGTAATGTCTTTTCATCTGATCTCACATTTTGACTTCTCCCACTTGTTCCATCCTGTTTCATGAAAGTTCTGAACTAATACTGTGACCTATTTATATTGATATCTAACAATTTTTATCTTATACTGCCAATTAGATTGTAAACACTGTAAGGTCAAGAGTCAGGAGTCATAATTTTTCAGTCCCTCTCAGAACCTAGCATAATACGTATCTGAATTTTAGTTAATATGGGTGATGAGTTGAATCAGACTCCATAGGAAGGGCCTGAAAATGATCATACTACTTAGTAGCTAACAGGATGTGGATGGTCCAGTCTAGAAAAGCTGGACATTTTGTTTCCTTTGAAGTTCGTAGACTTAGTGTGTCAGAGTCCTAAGGTAGCTAAAGGCTAATGAGCTTGAAAAAGATCTAGATTTGATACCTATCTCTGTCACGTTCTGTCTCATAATTTTTAATAAATGACTTAATTTTCAAGAACTCCAGGTTCCTTGCCTTTAAAACTGAGAGAAATGGAACCTAGTTAAAGAAAATAATTGTAGGGGATTAGAAGCAGGTACATAGACCTACCCTTTTGCCATCTTTTTTTACCTCTTCTCTTCATTTTGAGTAGGATTCATTCATTCTAAATGAAGAAAAATAAAATGTCGCACATAGCAAGAACTATCTAGCATCACTATCTACTTTACTTGTTGCTATCATGGTATATTAAAACCCTTCAATTCTGTTTTAACTTCCCTACCAGTCTCTAGCCAAGACAGTCTTCCCCAAGATGGGAAGACACACTGAAGGCATCCAACTTCTGAATCAATAGGTCTTGAATTAAACTTGTTGTTATAAGTCTGCTTCACTTCTGATGAAACATGAGTACTGGAATGCCCCAGGGCTTGACACTTTTCATCTTTACCTCTGAGGCATAGATCTCTTTGTTCTAAATGTCTATGTCTTGTCTTTCTGTTCAATTTTTAATTTTCATGATGAGATAAGAGTTTTAATCTCAATTGTGGTTCACACTATTAGGATCTAGACATTGTTCCTGTCACCAGTCTTTCTTTCAAAACAGAGCTGTGCCATCCTTTCAAGCTACAATAACTCATGCCACGAACCACAGTTTGACTTGACTTTATGTTAGCACTACCAATTGTCACCCATTTGTCTTGACCTCTTTGGGCATGACTTGACATTGCTGGGTAGCCAATTAGCACACATCCTTAGTTAATTCACTCCCTTTTTAGTTTTTTCATCTGTTCTTTCATCTACTTTCTGAGCACATACTCTATTTCAAACTCTTGCCCAAATCCTAGGATACAGAGTTAAATATATTAATGTTAGTTCCAATAGTTTAGATTTGACCATATCTCAGCTTTACCTTGGCCTATATTTATCCTAGAATGACTCATAACTGAGCCTGAATTATCCTTAAACACTACCTTATATTGTTTATAAAAAAACATATTTAAGTAAGAAATTTAGAATGTTACAGATCCAAATGCATATTAAATAATTTGAATATTTCCTGAAGTCTTTAACTTATGTCTAAGCAAATGAGGTTTTAAAAGTAGAATTATTTACATTAAAAATAAAGTGATTAATAAAATGCTAGGTTAGAAAGAGAAAAATCTCTAGAAGTATAGTTAAGTAACATATGTGCTTACTTAGGAAGAGTCAGAGAATGGGATAAAACAATTTTATTGCAGGATTCTGTCTTCTCTACATAAGTGCTCTAGTCTTAATAGATGGTTGATTTGTTATTGTCTTAATAAAGTTAATGGAAAGAATAAAAACCTTTCCAAGTATTTTTTTGCTTTTACTTTAAAAATCAATACTTTCCATCAAATTACAATAAAAATGAAGCCAATATGTAGACTTTACAGTATCTGCCAGAAGTGTCTATTTAAAATGACTTCATACAAGGACAAATACTCAAATGCTTTTGTGACTTTCCAATGCCTGACCTATTGGCAGTCAGACTTGTGTTCTCTGAGCTAAAGAACAGGGGATATCTGTCCTTGCTCCTCTCTGGTTAGATTTGGGATTAAGCATATGTTCTATCCTGAATTACAATGGTCCCATGGAGTCTTTTTCTCTGCAGTGTGACCTTGGATTTTGTCTATGGAGATGAATTCATAAAATAGCCAGAATTCCCTCCTGGTACATAGGATCCTACTTTTATTCCCATGCCTGATTCATTAACTCCTTTAGAAATCTTTTTTTTAATGTTCAATCTAGCCTCCTGATTTAGGTATTGCTTGTTAGTTCATTTGTTTGTACAACAGATATTTATTGAACAATTACAATGTGCCTGCTAGGTACTGATTAGAACAGGAACAAGGTTGAGATTCCTCCACCTTTCTATAGTTTACAGTCTAGTGACAGAATATATATTTATCAGTAGGCTACTGTAAAATGTGATGAGTATTAATCAGGAAAGTATAATTCCTAATACTCAAGGGGCTAGACTTAGAGCTTCTCTAAATAAGGACATTTTCTAAAATTATAGCAACAGTTTACTGATTGCTAAGAATCCTGCTTGCTCTTCCTTGAATTTCACCATACTGTAGCTCCCTATCTGATTCTATTGCTCAATACTGATTACTTGGAGAGTCTTAACTGAGGCCTGTTTCACTGTGGCCTGGTCATCTTTGCAGTTCTGGCTGGCGTGTGTGATTCAAATCAGCCACTGTGTCTTAACTCTCCCTCTCAACTGCATGTTATGGTGGTTCTGAGATCCTATACAGATCAGTCTATTGGGCTGCAAATACATCTTTATGCAAACCTTAACTTGCAACTGACTTTCTCTGTAGTTAAATCATGTTGGTGACTTCTTTGTTTTTGAGGGTTTTTTTTGAGTTGGAGTCTCACTCTGTCGCCCAGACTGGAGTGCAGTGGTTGCTCCCGGCCACCACTGCCTCAACTTGCTGGGCTCCGGCGATCCTTCTGCCTGAGCCTTCCAAGTAGCTGGAACTAAGGCGTGCGCTAACGCCTGGCTAATTTTTTGATTTATTGTAGATATGAGGTCTCGCCAAGTTGCCCAGGCGGGTGTCGAATCCGCGGGCTCAGGCAATCCACTCACCTCCGCCTCCCAAGGTGCGGGATTACAGGCTGAGCCACTGAGTCTGGCTGGTGACTTCTTAAGATATGTTGCAGTGTTTCTTTAAGGAACTTAGAAATTCTTATAGAAAACTCACATTGGTGGAAGGGGAGGGATTAAAGAGAAAAAAGAAGAAAGCCCACCTCACTTTAAGGTCACTGCTATACTATTTACTCCCTTAACAAAGGATGCACTGTTTTCTCATGAGTAAAATGATGATAATTAGTCTTGATGTAAGGATCAAAAAGAAGGAAAGACTTCTAACTGCAATGCACCGCTGACATATATTTCTACAGTTCTTGCCAAAAAATACTCTTAGCAGCATAAAAAAAGTCTTCTAACCACCAAGATGAACTTGCTCATATCCAAGAGAGTTAAGATTTGGGACTGGATGATTTTCTGGCATTAACATTGATTCCATGAAACGATTATATATTACTGATGTTTCAATATTTCAGTAAGATCAATTCATAAACAAATCCATTATCAACAAACATTTATTACACGAAAAGCAACTACAAGGAAGCATATTGAGTGTTTGGAACATACAGTGACTTAACATTCAATTATGACTGCTAAAAGACATCTAATTTGGAAGATAAATAGCATGTATAGAAAAGAACAACTGTCAGTACTCATAAGTGTTAAATAAATGAAACTAGAAGTGAAGAATGAGAACAAACTTTTACTGAGAGCCAATTCTTGTACATCATTTAATCTTTATAATAAATGTGCACGATTTATATTGGTACTTCCATTTTGTGGATAAAAGGCATGAGACCAATAACTTCAACAATTTAATCAAGGTAAAACAGTTATTAACTAGAATCCACACTCAGGTCAATTATTGAACAAAACATAGGTTTTTCCACTCAGTTGAAGACTTTGAAATTACAGATTCCTTCCTTTATAATCTACTACCCGAAGGAGAAGCATTTGAGAGTGAACAGGGACACAATAAGTACTCTGGAACAACAGACATAAAACAGTGAGGGCCTGGGTCAGTGGAGATAAAAGGTCATCCTACCTATCATGTTTTATGTAAACTATGTCACTGAGGGGAGAAAAGGAAAGATGCAAGAATGATTTACAGCAGAAACTGAGGCAAGTGTCCCAGTCAACAACTTAGGGAAGGAACCCCCGATTACCCCCACATCCACCAGTTTCAGTTTTGTTATAAGACCTTTAGTGTTTGTGTCTAACATTCTTTAAGTGCTTATGTCTTGACAACTTACAATGCTTCTTGCTTCAGCTATAAGACCCTCAGTGCTTGAGTCTTATACTCTTTAACTGCTTAGTCTTGACAATTTAAAGATAATTCTTCCCTCATAAGCCAAGCACTTATTTGCTTGACACTTGCAGCAAGTGTACTGAACTTAGAGTCTCAGAATGAGCTCCCAAATGAACCTGTGAGCTTGCTTGGTCATCACTGTAGCTTATCTCTAGCTAGATAACTTATGTATGTTAATCAGTCATAGCAGTGTTTTTTTCTTTTTTCTTTCTTTTTTTTTTTTGAGTTGGAGTCTCACTCTGTCATCCAGACTGGAGTGCAGTGGCTTAGAAATTGACAATTGACTTAGATTTGAATCCTCATTCTACTTCTGAAGTATGTGATGTTTGGCAAGTTATGTAACTGGATTTTGCCTGAGTTTCTTCATCTGAAAAAAGAGAAAACAATAGCATCTATGTTACATTGTTTCCAACTGTATTGGCTACTTTTAGTGTTAGTATTATTAGATCATTGGAATTATTATGTTTTTCTGCCTTGCAAAGGATGGGAGAAGTAGCAAAATAATCATAATTTATGATGCGTGGAAAAAAGTACCTTTAGTAACAGAGTGATGAGTTTAGAGCTAAAAGTCTTGGGTTAAGGTCCAAGCTCTTCCACAGAATGTTCTTAGGCAAGTCATGTTACTTTCCTGACTCTCTGCTTTTTATCTGCATAAATTGGAGCTAATGCCTATCTTCAGAGAGCAATGTCTACACCACAGAGTCACTGTGAACATCAATATAAAATATTTTATGTTCTGAAAAGTTATCTGTAAAAGCAGATCATTATAAATTATAATTCTAGCATGTTTTATTATACATGATTTAATAAAATCTGTATGGCCCTTGGCAACTTTCAAATATTTTAGAGTAGTAATCCTTAGCTCTTGTATCACCCATAATACAACTGGTTAATTATCATTGCAAGGTTGGGCTAGGAGCTAAAAATAAAATCTCAGTCATCAGTGTTTGGCAAAGTAAACTGTGTTCAGAGTCTGCTTATGAGACAAAAGAGTAGTTGGGGAAAGAACTGGTTACAAACCTATCATCCTAGGCAAGCCTTTGAAAAACAACAAACTGAACCCTCTTAACTATGTGATCCAAGTCTCAATGCTGAAATATATTTTATGTTATGAAAACACTCCTAGGATTAGGGCAAGCTCTGCTTGGAAAAGAGTTCTGTGGTGCATTGCAGAGAAATGCAAGCAGCCATGCTGAATCCAGTTAAAGAAGCCAATTTCAATTCCCATTTGCTCCCCTCTGTAAAAGAGTCAAAGAAACCAAGAGTTCAGCAGTGGGCCGGGGGGGGGGGGTCCCCAGGGCAATTTTACAGGAAAGATGATAAATCAGGTGTAAGAAAAAGGCCTCTGTGCTGCTTTAAATTGCTATAAAAATCAGATTGAATGTGGAAGTTTCCAAGTGAAAATCTTGTTAAAGCAAAGAACCAAAGAAATGTAATTTTGTGGAAAATCTGTATTTTAACGGATATAGTGAGATTAATATTCACCACCCTTGAAAAATATGCAAATACTTCCATCAACATCCCCAGAGCTTGTGCAGACTTTTGGTGCTTGAAGCTGTAATGCCAAAACCCCATGCATTATTCACGTGGGACAGGACAATCCCATTTTCCAGTTGGAGAAACTGATTAACTGCCCTAAGCTCACATACTGGCCATTTCTGGGCTTGTTCTTTCTTGCTAGCAAATTCCACCATCATTCAAACATGTCAAGCAGAGAAATTTCATAAAACGCACTTAAAACTTAAGTGGTTGAAGGGGCCCATGGTTGCCTAGCAACAGAGCTTCCAGAGGGTGAGTGGAGTGACAAGCTGAGGAGATCTCTAGAGAAGAGAGGAAACCTGGCTTCTTGCGGTAACTTTTTCTGGCTATATTAAGTGGGAAAAGCATTTCAGCACTTAGGGGAACTCACCTATAAAATGACAGGTTTGAACTAGGTGATCACTGGGGTTCCTTGCACTATTTTATGATTGGGTGAGCCATTAGGTTATTAGAGTCTTAGCCTCTGAGATAAGACACCTGGGGTTAGATTCTGACATTATCATTGAAAACAGTATCTTTGACCATTCCCAATCAAATTCCTCACGTAACTGATTCTTTATGCAAAACCCTGTCATACCGAGAACAGATATTTCTCGAGCAATTGCAGTATGTAATGCAAGATGTTTGTGTTAAGAGAGTAAAAACATGAGTAAATCACAGACTCCATCTTCTAGGAGTTTGAAGCTCAGCAGAGGATAGAAAAATGTACACAGGTGTCTTTATTTTATTATGTATGTTTAATTTTTTTAAAGATGTGAGGTACAATTCAGGGTTAGGTATACAAGTGTTCATTATGCAGGTATCCTTGTTGATGAGGCATGCTCCTTCCTTCCCCTGGCAGTTTCCCACTATTGCCAATCCCTTTCTTATAGTATTATGATAATTGTTCAAGGCCCGCTTATGAGTGAGAACATGTGGTACTCAGCACAGGTATCTTTAAAATATAGAAAGGTTTGTGAAACCGAGAGTAGCCTTAGAGGGCACCTAGCAAGAAATCTTTTATTTGATTCTCAAGTATCCCTAGTGATCTGGAATGCTTTCATTTTATGACCCAGGTTTTATATTGTAGTGAGGCCTGGAAATTCTCACCCATCTCCTGTAGCTTGACAAAAGAAGAAATCGAGGCTCTAGTTAAATGACTTGCAACAGATCACATACTTAGTAAGTAGCAATGGTGTGATTCAAACTAATGCTTTCTGAATATATGTTGAGTGTTTTTTTTTTTTTTTTGCAAATTAGGCCCTTGATAAAAGGACAAAATGGATAGTTACATATGAAAGACACAAAAAATAAAACGATAGCTCTTGAAAAGAGGGAGAAATTGCAATTTGAAAGAATGAGGACAAATTTGTCGAAGAGGTAGTCTTTGAATTGGACATTGTAGGATACATAGAATTAAGTCTCTGAAGATAGGAGAAAAGAAATCCACAGAAGAGGGACCATTATGAATTAAAGAAAGAGAATGTGAGTAGTCAGACTAAACAAATGTTCAGGAAGTCAATCTAGTTAGAAAACAGGATAGGAGAAGCAGAGTAGCATAAGTGAGATAATTTAAAATCAGCAATGAAGGCCAGGTCTGGGGGCTTTGGCTCCATTCAGCGAGCAATTGAGAGATATTAATATTTTTGAGCAAAAGTATGGCATCAACATATTTATAGATTTGAAGAAGTGTGGGGTAAATGCAGGGCATATGCCCAGCTCCCCCTCCCATGCTGATGACTGTCTCCTAAGAAGGCGAATGACTCTTGGCCAAGACAGTGTATGCCAGATCAAAACGTCCTTGGAAATATGCACACCTGTGTACTCAAGGCAGTTGCGAAGACAGTAGACATCTTTGTTTCTGCTTCTGGCATGAGATGCTATTGTTTTTGTCTTGTCTCTTTTCCCATTCTGAGGGTATTTAATCTCTCCCTGTGTCTGTTGGGGTGGTAACCAGCCACCATTGGTCTCTCCTATAAATATTAATAAACCCATGTCTTTATCAACCTGTCCTCCGGATGGTTTCTTCAGAACAGACAAACATTAGACGAGTGCCCTGTCTAATTTGAGGCTCCCGTGACACAAGTAGCTAGATATACATTGTCATTGTGAAGGCCAGTTAGGTGGTTGCTACAGTTGTCCAGGCAAAGACATGAGGTGGCAAGCAGAATGACAATTGTCAGGGAAGGGAGGAGCAAATGGACTTGAGAGATTTTAGAGGCAGCAAGAACAGTGTTGTGGAATGGGTTGTCAAAGGTAAGGGAGTCTTCAAGTGATCATGTGTATTAAGTCTGCATGACAGAAGGATAGGGACATCGGGGCTACAGCAAAAGACTTTGGCATCATCCGTTCACAGGAGAATATTGCTAGAATGAAGGTGAATAAATAGCCAAGGGGAAGATCATGCACTATTTATAAACCTGCAGCCCCCAAATTAAACAGCAGGGATCTTAATTCCAGGGACCATATTTTTATTTTTAATTATGTTTTAACTGAGATACACATTCAGAAAAATGCATAGATATTAAATATGAAATGTCTTTTCACAGAGGGACTTCAATAGAACATTATCTTCATCCTGGAAGATTCTCTCATGTTTCCTCTAAATCTCTCTGTTACCAAAGATAACCATGATAGACACATAGTTTCATCTGGCTTTGCTCTTTATACAGATACAATTGCCTAGTGTAGACTCTTTTGTGTTTGGCTTCTTTTACTCAAAATTATGTTTGCAAAATTCTTTTATAACATGTCATTTAGCAATACATCATATTTGTTCATTCTTGTATAGTATTCGAATGCATCGCTATTTATTTATACATTCTATTGTTCAATGATTGGGAACTAAAAATAATGCTATGACATTCTTGTGCATGTCTTTATTTCTATTAGGAGTGTTATTTCTGGGTATATATGTGTATGCACACATACGTGTGTGTGTTTGATTCTAATTTTCTTTCTTTTTTTTTTTTTGAGTCAGAGTCTCACTTTGTCACCCAGGCTGGAGTGCAATGGCATGCTCCCGGCCACTGCAGCCTCGATCTGCTGGGCTCAGACAATCCTTCTGCCTCAGCCTTCCAAGTAGCTGGAACTACAAGCACGCACCACCATGCCTGGCTTATCTATCTATCTATCTATCTATCTATCTATCTATCTATCTATCTATCATCTATTTATTTATTTATTGTAGAGATGAAGTCTCGCCAAGTTGCCCAGGCTGGTCTCGAACCCGAAGGCTCAGGAAATCCTCTCACCTTAGCCTCCCAAAGTACTGGGATTATAGACATGAGCCACCGTGCCCGTCCTTAATTCTAATTTTTAATAAAGTAACACCACAATAGGCCCACAGTAAGCTCTGCTGTAGAGCATGGTGACCTCTGATGAGCCATCGATAGCTACTCATTGAAGAGCTGAGTGAGTAGACACAGGCCTAGTCAGAATGAACAGACCCAAAGGTACGCTATCTCGGAGAATGTAAACAAATCTGAACAGGAGTACCCATAACAATTATATCTTGATCTAAGCTATCATTTATATAAAGGAGTTTGATCTGATGGGTAGTGCAAAACAAAATAACTTTTACACAATGGAGATAGGACCAGTCAAGGGAAATCATTGCCATCATGGTTCCAGGTGGTCCATTTGGTTTTGAGCAAAATAGAAACTTACACATGAAGCAGAGAAAACAGATCTAATCCCCAAAGCAAACGCCTATGAGAGTAAAGTTGTATGACCGAGTCCTCTCTATTTCAATTGGGCTTCAGCTCCCATTTTCAAAGCCATCAGGAAACTGGAGCACAAAGCAGGAAACAAAGGCAGAAACCCAGGCACGTGGTCTGAAAACTCATGGTAGATATTCATGCAAGATTGCAGCTCAACTGGCAAGCAGATGTCCAGGAATCACTACCGAATTAACCTGTGCTGGTTGAAACTGGATGGATTCTTGACCCCATCCAAGGGTGGCAGTCAACTTTCTTATGATCTCCTTTGGTTTCAACTAAATGGGTTCAGAGCTGAGTCTTCTCATAACAGGCCTGAGAGTGACAGGACAGCCTGGATGACTTGGGCAGGAATAAGCTGATAACCATGAGATAATAAGGCATTTCAACTCTATGTATTTAAAGAGGTCTAATTCTAAGTAGATTACCTATGCATTTGGAAGACAAAATTAGAAATTTTATTGCCTTATTCTTTTGGAGACAATTTTCTTTTCTCAGTGGAATGTGAAATTAAGACAGATAAACCTCAAAGCTATGTGTTAAAACATAGGATCAGAGAGATGCTTCCCTAGTGGGACTGCAATGGGAACACATGGTGGGGGGAATTTCGGCACATTAAGGGCCTCCAAGAGAAAGTTATAATAAATCTGTTGTGCTTAGGGTATTCTAGTAAAAACGATGCACCATGTAATACCAAATTCAAACAAGAGGATTAGACAGCATACCCGCCCTTTAGTTCCCTTTTGCAGCTGTGAGAAAATGCCTTGCATTTTCAAATTCCTGAATTAATGAGAAATACAGTGTGTTTTATGAGGGAGCCTCCTTAAATGCTTTGACTGGTTTGTACTCAAGGACACGAGAGCAGCTTGGGAGATCTGGGGGTGTGTAGAATGTTTATTCTTGCTCTAAGAGTCTTGTTCTTTGCCTTTACTTTCCTCTGCTCTGCAGTGGGAAATTTCAGTATATATAAATATTTTTAATAGAATAATGTCAGGGAGAAAATTAAAAATGGGGAATCATAGAGTTAAGGAAGTTCTCTTTAAAAAGGGCATATCTTCTAACGTGAATTAATGTTTTCCATGTGCCAGGCTCTGTTCAAATTGCTTTACATCTATTAACTCAATCATTATAATACCCTTATATGGTAGGTACTATTATGACAATTTACCTTTGAGAAAAGTGAGGCACAGAATGGTTATGAAACTTGACCAGATTTACATGCACAAGTAGTGTAGTTAAGAATTAGAGACAAGTTTTCTGGGTCCAACCTGTGCTCTTAACTACCATTTTGTGCTGCCTCTAAATAATGTGTGAACTCTGTAGGCAATTAGAACACTAACTCTTAATTTATTCAGTAGATTTAACTTTAGGTATCTTCTATGAATTAGATACTGCTGTGCTCTAAGTGTGGTAAATAGTCCGAGACATGTTGTTATTAGGATAAATGAATATATACCCCGAATTATAGATGTGGAAATAAGTACCTGAGTTTGGACTTTTTTAAACCTAAGATTATTCAAAGAATCAGTGCAGAGATAGGAGCAAATTCAGGTCCTTTTAGCACCTGGCTTAAATTTAATTGTAGCCCTGTAGATTTTTAGCTGCAATGTTCTACAGAAGAATTTGTTCTTGCAACTTTTTCATATCTGCTGGGAAAATTCTTTCGTCACTATTTCATTTCTTGTTTTTGTTCTGCTCATGAGAGCATCATGAGATCATCTACATGTTTATATCTATCTATTTCTGTGGCTGGAGGTAGATGAGAAATGGAACTTCCATGTTTTAGATTAGCCTTGCAGCAAATGTGCCTTTTCTAAATATTCCTAAATATTTCGTAAATATTCCTTTCCTAAATATTCAGTCCTGGAAACTATGACACTGGAGTTGCAGGAAAATTGGTGCTTACTAACCAGAGATCATTGCAGAAAAGACCAGATTAACATACATGCTGCGTTTATGAAAATTCACCCAGCATAATCAATACAGGCAAAGGAAATGAATATGAAAGCAGTCTAATGTACATGGTATAGAAGCGTTGTAACACCATGACACTATCTCCAGCTCTCTGCAACCCCAACAGATTTTTCTGACATTACATAATATTAGTGACTTAAGGTCAATGGTTCATTAGGTTACAAGGAGGCATTGACATTTCAGTGTGGTAATGAGCCTTCCGCGAACCACAAACATCAGTTTCTGTGATTCCTACATCTATTTTTGTAATGTTTCTCATTTTGCTCTTTAACAGAGAGACCTGGTATTTTAGAGGATAGCTCTCTAATGGCCCTGAGAGTTCTATGTCAGTTCTGGAGCTGAGACGGATGGGTTTATGAATCTAGGACATTGACAAAACCCAGGAACTTTAAATGTTGGAATCCATCCTTGCCTCTGAGGACATAGAATGACAGAGCCAGTGCTGCTCAGGTTCCTACATCTTTTTTTTTTTTTAACACTATGACTTGTAAAAAAATCGCATATAAAGATTGTTCTCATCAAACAAACAATTTAAAAGTGCAAACATTTGGCAAATACAAATGTCCGTATCCATTTAAACACAGTTCTGTTAATTCTAAGCCCCAAACTATACACATATAATTACCTCATATAAAAACAAATATTGTTAGATTGCTTTGGCTTAATTTTGAGGCAGAGTTGATGCTTTTAGTGAGTAACCTGGCATAGTGTGAAGAGCATGGATTTAGGTTCAGAGTGACTAGAGTCGATTTTCAGTTTTGTTGCTGACTAAGTACGTGAGGTGTTACCTGGACAGATTACTTCTCAGAGTCTGTTTCTTTTGTTTTTCTAGTGCTCTTGTTTGTTGGTTTTTTTGTTTTGCTTTGTTTTTTTTTTGTCAGGGTCTTACTCTGTCGCCCAGGTTGGAGTTCAGTGGCACAATCCTAGCTCATGGAAACTTCGGTCTGCTGGGTTTAGGCAAATTTTCTGCCTCAGCTTCTTGAGTAACCAGGACTACAGGCACACATCACTATGCTTGGCTAATTTTTGATTTTTTTGTAGATACTAAGTTTTGTTATGTTACCTAGGCAGGTCTCGAACACCTGGGATCAAGCCATCCTGCTTCGGCCTCCTTCCCAAAGTGCTGGAATTACAGGAGTGAGCCACTGTGTCTGGCGAGCCTCAGTTTTTTAATCTACAAAATAAAGATAAACATACACAACCTCAGATATTTGTGAGGACTGAATGAGACAACCTAAGCAAAGCGAGCAGCAGAAGGTCTCTCTTATAGTTTTCCTAAGGTTTTCTATGTGCTGCCCTAAAGGGGATGGTGTTCAGCGTAAGAGACAGACTAACATGGCCCATCCCAGTAAAGGTGCCACAAAGACGAAGCCCTGTTTATGCCACTCTTTCTTATCCTCACTCCTCTGCTTGGAATAAGTATCCATGTAGACTTGGAATATAGCTGAATGACTAGATGAACTACTTCTTAAAACTTACTCCATGATGAGTCATTGTGAGTTCATTGGTGATGGGGGAATTAAGTTGGTGAAGGTATTGCTGTGGTTTGTCCTTGCCAAAACTCATGTTGAAATTTGATTTCCGATGTGGCAGTGTTGGGAGGCGTTTGGGTCATGGGTGCAGATCCCTCGTTGAGTAGATTAATGCTCTCTAAGGGAATGAGTTCTCCCTCTTGCTGGATTAGATTAGTTAGCTTGAGATCAGGTTGTTTCTTCTTTTGTTTGGTCTCTTTACAAATGCGCACATCCCCTTCTCTCTTTCCACCATGAGTTGAGGCCGCAGGAGGCCTTCTAGATACTTTCCGATCTCCAGAATGGTGAACTAAACAAACTTTTCTTAATAAACTGCTCAGTTCCAGGTATTCTGTTATAGCAGCATAAAACAGTAATACAGGTGTCAGGGAAACATGTTGTAACAGAAGCAATACTGGACAAGTGCCAGGTGTTTAGAAATCTAGTTTAATCTGGCTGCTAGCTAACAAGTCATCCCGTTTCTCTGAGTGTCAGTTTTCTTGTCAGAAGACTGAGGAAAATGGCTCGATGACCTTTACAGTCTTGAGCCACTCTTTGAAGCTGTGAAGTACAATTTCTTCATGAAAGAGAGAGTTCTGCAAGACAGCAGATGGTAACTGCTACAGAAGTGTTATAAGGTTTTTGAGGAGGCAAGAATTTGACTCTATCATCTCCTGAATTGGGATTTAGCTTATGTGGTTTGTGGAGCACTGGCTGATGGCAAAGCGGGGATTCCATCACCAAGGAGAAGAGCACAAATGAGCTTATTCCAAATGAGAACTGACTGCAGATACAGCAGCATTTTTCTAACAGTATCATTTATGAAGCTTTTCACGATCTTGAGGGTTTTACAACAATGTCATAAGTATTCATTTGATAGCATTTCATTTGGAAAGTTTAATGTAATTCCCATGTATTTTAATAAGTGCACTGGGTAATTAGGATGCTACAATATATTTATTATTCTCTCCTAACACGCTGTGAATCCAAATGCTTTGTATTCCAGCCTCTCCCAAATTAAGGAAGTTCTTCTAAGGCAGGGACTGAGTTACTTTTCTCATTACACTCAGAACATAGCATTTTATTTAAATTATTATTTAGTTAGCCTATAGAATATTGAATCTAATGGTCACAAATCCTACAAAGTATACATTTTGGAGTTGACATTCAGTCCAATGGCCATCTATCACACAAGTTACATTTTGAAATGTAGAACTGAGGCCCTATTGGATCCAGGTAAGTCATTTTCACCCCTTTGAGCTTGAACAGCCTCTTTGCCAAATGAGAAGATAGAGAAAGGTAATTTTAAAGGTATCTTTCAGTTCTAAATTTTAGCTTTTGCTTCTACATCTTTTGTGAGTATAGGTGATCTCACAGTTACAGTTGGAAACTACACAGGTTTAAGGGATACAAAAATAACTATTTTGTTCAAAAACAAAAAAAGTTATTTTCCAGTGCCCTGATGAATTTCAAGTTCCTTAATCCCAGCATTAAAATATACAATTTACATAGCCCAGTAATTTGCTACCTCCAGGAAACTCAACTCATCACAAAGGACACGCACATACTCAGAGTTAGAGGAGGGAAAACAAGCTTTCAGGTGAATGGACCACAAAAGAAGGCAGGAGTTGTGATCTTAATATCAAACCAAACAACCTTTAAGCTATAAAAAGTTTTAAAAGGTACAGAAGGACATTACATGATGATAAAAAGCTCAATCCATTAGAAAGAAACTGCATCATAAACATATATGCACCCTACACAGGAGGACCAATTTTTATAAAGAAGCTACTAAGTAAACTAAAAAAAGATATTTACTCTAACACTAGCATAACTGGGGACTTAAATACCCCACTAACAACCCTAGATAAATCATCAAGACAAAAAATCAATAAAAAGAGCCAGAACCTCAACTTGACACCTGATCAAATGGACTTAATAGATACCTTCAGAACACTCCACTCAACAACCAAAGAATATACATGCTAGTCATCACCACATGGAACATACTCCAAGATTGACCACATCCTTGGCCATCAGTTAAGCATAAACAAATTTCACAAGACTGAAATACTGTCATGCACTTTCTCAGACCACAGCGGAATAAAAATAAATATCACCACCAACAAAATCACCCCAAACCCAAAAGGACATGGACACTAAACAGCATGATGCTGAACAACTCTTGGGTCAACACAGAAATCAAAACAGAAGCTAAAAGATTCCTGGAAACAAATGAAAACAAAGAAATATCCTACCAAAACTTCTAGGATGCAATGAAAACAGTACTAAGAGGGGAATTCATATAACTATGAACACACATCAAGAAAGTAGAAAGAGAACTAGTTAACAGCCTAACAAATCTCCTAAGGGAACTGGAAAGACAAGACCGCCCAAATCCTAACTTCATTAGAAGAATCCAGATCACCAAAGTAAAAGCCCAAACACAGGACACAGAAGACAAAAATACCATAGGAAAACAACAACAACAACAACAAAAAACTGCTTCTTTGAAAAGATAAACAAGATTGATGGATACTTAGTTAGAATGACCAAGAAAAAGAGAGAAAAAGCCCAAATAAACACAATCAGAAATGCCAAGTCTCAAGTCACAACTTACTCCAAAGAAATATAAAAGATTATCACAGATTACTATGCACATCTGTATGGAAACAAGCTTCATAACCTAATGAAATAGAAGACTTTCTGACATTATGCAACCTCCCAAGATTGAAATAAGAAGAAATTGAGATCCTAAACAGACCAATAAC
This sequence comes from Carlito syrichta, assembly GCF_000164805.1. NCBI lineage: Eukaryota > Metazoa > Chordata > Mammalia > Primates > Tarsiidae > Carlito > Carlito syrichta. The sequence continues at coordinate 63,568 of NW_007246535.1, forward strand.
AACCCATTGACTCTGTCATAAGAAAACTACCTACAAAACAAAAACCCTGGATCAGACAGATTCCAGAGGAATTCTATAAAACAAACAAATAGGAGCTGATACCAATCCTATTGAAAGTATTCCAGGCAATCGAGAAAACGGGAACTCTCCCCAAATAATTTTATGAAGCAAACATTACACTGATACCCAAACCTGGTAAAGATTCAACAAAGAAAGAGAGCTACAGGCCAATATCCCTGATGAACATAGATAAAAAAATTCTCAGCAAGATTCTAGCAAACTGAATTCAACAACACATCTCATCTCAAAAATTATCCACCATGATCAATAGGCTTCATCCCCAGGATGCAGAGCTGGTTCAACACTGCAAGACCATAATTGTAATTGAATATATCAACAGAGGGAAAAAACAAGAAACACATGATTATATCATTAGATGAGGGAAAGGCTTTCGACAAAATCCAGTATCCCTTATTGCCAAAAACCTTTGAACAACTCGGCATAGAGAGAACATATCTCAAAATAATAAGAGCCATCTATGATAAAGCCACAGCCCACATACTCCTAAATGGACAGAAATTGGAAGCATTTCCCCCCAAAAAAAGAACAAGACAAGGCTGCCCACTCTCATACCTTCTATTCCTCATAGTGGTGAAGTCCTAGCTACGGCAATCAGACAACAGAAGGAAATCAGGGGTGTCCGAATAGGAAAGGAGGAAGTCAAGTTATCCCTCTTTGCTGACGATATGATTCTATACCTCGAAAACGCAAAAGACTCTGTCAAAAACCTCCTTGCTCTGATAAAAGACTTTAGCAAAGTCTCAGGGTATAAAATAAACATATAAATGTGCAAAGCACAGTTGCATTCCTATACACCAATAATAAATAAACAGAAACCCAAATAAAAAGCACAGTCTCATTCACAATAGTCACGCACACAAAAAATGGCATCTTCCTAACCAGAGAAGTCAAAGACCTTACAATGAAAACTACAGAACACTGCTAAAAGAAATCAAAGATGACACAAACAAAAGGAAAATATATTCTGGTGCAAAAAAAAAGTCACATTCTTATACACCAACTAACACAATCCTATTGACAATAACCACACACACACACACACACACACACACACACACAAATGAAATGCCTCAGCATCTTCCTAACCAGAGAAGTGAAGAACCTTTACAACAAAAACTATGAAACTCCTCTCAGTGAAATAAAATATGACACAAACAGATGGAAAAATATTCCACGCTCATGGATTGGGAGAATCAACACTGTTAAGATGTCCATCATACCCAAGGCAATCTTCAGATTCAATGCAATATCCATTAAATTACCAACATAATTCTTCTCAGACCTGGACGCAACAGTACAGAAATTTATATGAAAACATAAACAACCACGAATAACCATAATAATCCTTAGCAGAAGAAACAAAGCAGGAGGTATTGCACTTCCAGTCTTTAAACTTTATTATAAGCCTACAACAATCAAAACAGCCTGGTATTGGTACAAGAAGAAGCTTATAGACCAATGGAACAGGATAGAGTTTCTGGAAGCAAAACCTCAATTTCCCAACCAACTCATCTTCGACAAAGCCTCCATCAACAACCACTGGGGGAGAGGAGAACCTGTTCAGTAAATGTACTGGGAAAACTGACTGAGCACATGTAGAAGAATGAAACAGGATCCCTACCTATCACCATACACAAGTGTCAACTCTAAATGGATCAAACTTAAATGTAAACCTTCAAGCTTTAGCCGGGCGCGGTGGCTTAGCCTGTAATCCCGTGCTTTTGGGAGGCTGAGGTGAGTGGATTGCCTGAGCCCGCGGGTT
>NW_007246535.1:65717-87266 GCF_000164805.1 Carlito syrichta
CAAAACAAAACAAAAAAACTTCAAGCTTTAAGAATCTTAGAAAATGCAAGAGACACCCTTATGGAAATTGGAGTAGGCAACCAACTACTGATCAAAACCCCAAAAACCCAGGCCATAAGAGATAAGATAGACAAGTGGGACCTCATCAAACTGAAAAGTTTCTGCAAAGCCAAAGAAACCAACAAGAGAGCAGGGAGACAGCCCATAGAATGGGAAAAAATATTTGCCAACTTCATGTCTGACAAAGGCCTAACATCCAGGATCTATAAGAAACTAAAATGTGCCAAAAGGATAAAAAACCCCAGCCCCATTAAAAAAATGGGTAAAAGACATGAATACACACTTCTCAAAAGAAGATATGAGTAGCCAACAGACACATGAAAAAATGCTCAGTCTCTCTAATTATCAGAGAAATGCAAACCAAAATAACATACCACTGAACTAACTTACTGACGTTAGTTACCACCTAACTGCAGTAAGAATTGTCATCATCAATATAACAAAAAACAACAGATGCTGGCGATGATGTGGAGAAAAGGGAATACTTCTATGCTGTTGGTGGAAATGTAAACTAGTACAACTTCTGTGGAAAACAGTGTGGCGATTCCTAAAAGAACCAGAAATTGACCTTCCATATGACCTAGCAAACTCCCTTCGAGCATATACCCCGAGGAACCTAAATCACTTTACAAAAAAGATACCTGCACACACACCTTTATTGTAGCACTATTCACAATAGCAAAAACATGAAACCAGTCATGCTGCCCATTGAAAGTGGACTGGATTTTAAAATGTGGTACATATACACGTTGGAATATTACAACCATAAAGAAGGACAAAATTATGAACTTTGCAGCAACTTGGATGGATTTAGAGACTATTATACTCAGTGATCTATCACAGAAACCAAGAACTGAGTACCACATGTTCTCACTCGTAAGCAGACCTTGAATATTTATCATAATACTATAAGAAAGGGATTGACAGTAGCAGGAAACTGCCAGGGGCTGGGTGTCACATAACACCAATAAGGGTACTTGATCTGAAACCAGGTGAAGTGGGGACCAAAGGGAGGCCAAAACTTGTATGTTGACCACTTTCATACCTAATACTGAATTGTACCCCACATCTTTAAAATAAACAATAAATTAAAAAAATACAATTTATTACATTTGGCATGAACACGTTTTGCAGGATTACTTTCAATGTACAGTATTTACTATATAATATACAACTTTAGAGGATCAATAGAATTTCTTATTATAATTGTCCACTCACTTCATTTTAAATTTCTTGAGCAAGGGATAGCAGTTTTATTTTTCTCTTGGTTCTTGTTCATGCTTGCATATAAGAGGTGCTAAAATATATGAAAGCATAATTGAATAAATAACATCGTCTTATTTTGCTTCAAATACATACAGCAAAGTAATTTTTAAAAATAAGCAAACCCAGTGAAAGAGTCAGAAAAGGAATATAGAGAGGCTCTCCATTAGCTAGAGGCTTGAGTTAGATCAGAGAGACATAGGGCTGGTTGGAAGCAGGAAGGAGCTTAGGTTTGCAGTACCTGCTGAAAATCTATAGAGAAAAACAGATCAATCGGGTTGAGCACATATACATTCAAAGAGATGATTTCTGTCCAGTTATACCAGGTGAATAGTATGTGAACGGCATTGATTGTGAAGACCAGGGGTTCTAATTTAAAATTTTCTCTTGTGTGAGCCTGATCAAACTACTCAACATCTATAGACTTAATCAAGCTGGTCTTAAGTAAGAAAATGCAAGGAGCGTAGCACAAAGCTGGGCCTTTTTAAAGTCTTCTAAACGTGTTCGTTTGATTTCCTCCAAAGATTTTGTATTTCTTACATTTCTCCATGAGGGAAAAAGAAAAGGTCATATGCAGGAAATTCAGATGATCAGAAGCATAATCCACTTCATGGACTGTGATCTTATTGGAGTCCAAGTCAGCAGAACTTTGAGACACTTCTGATCATTTTCATCTTTTGTCCTTGCTCTTCGTTATTGCTTTTTCTTAGACTATAGATCGAACAATGCACCATAACAGAGGTAGCACGGACCTAAAGAATTATTTTCTACTGAATTTCCAAGAAAAGGAAATTAGGAAAACTTTCTGGTGGGGCAATCTCTACTGGGTGAGCTTCTGGACCTTTTGTCGGCTTTGCAGTTTTCAAGTGCAGCGCTGTGTTGACAACCGACTTATCTGTCATCTCTCCTCTACTCAATGGAACTTTAGCAAAGTGTCATGATTCTCTGTGAGGCTTCCTTAACTAAAGATTGAAAGATTTCTGCCTGTGTCATTATGGAAGAATGGGCTTGTCTTCTACTGGTTTCTACATTGTCTGGAAAGTCTAAAAGGGTCATTCTGAAGATCGTACTTCGGTGCTCTAAGATACTATTAAACCAAAAAAAATTGCTAAAACATAATTCCTCCCAGTGGTCTGTTCACTTGTCTCTTCAGGTTGATTTTATAACTTCAATATTTTCCTATTGCTGATTACATCTGTTGTAAATATTTCTACTTGACCTTCAAGGTCTTCCACGGAATGGCTTCCTCTACCCCTTTGACTTCACCTTCCACTGCTCTAAACTCTACTCTTCTCAATGCTAATGTCCTACCTCATTATCATTACACAAATATTATCTTTCCCTAAAATACTGTCTAAACTCCTTCATTCTTTTGTATTTGTCTAGGGCAAGTCAAGCTCATCTTGTTCATAAAGCTTTTTCTGATTGGTCCAAACTTTGTAATTATGAGTTTCTTCCTCAGTTCCCAAACCCCCTTTCTATTAATGGAACTGAGAATATTCTGCTTGGGTAAGCTAATGCTCTGGAAGCCAAGACTTTCTCACTATGGGGAGAATGATTCAATTCCTTTTTTTTTTTTTTTTTCCTGCCAGTTTTCTAAGACTTTAGGGAATTGAGTTTTATGAGATTAGGGGTAACTATTTGACTTACGTGGATATAAACTAATCTGCTTTGGGGACCATATACATGTGGCGCCAAATGAGAAAGGAGGATAAAGATTCTCCTTCCCCTCCCCCTGTTTGAAACTTGGAATTCTTTTGACATTGTGGCAGGCAGAGTCAGTTCAGGTGGGTCAGAGAAGCAGCACTAAGAGAAGGGATAATTGATCAGTGTAACTGAAAGGCATAGCAGGACGAAGAGGATTTACTGTTTTGTAGAAAGATCTATTTAGGAATTCAGGAAACTCAAAAAGGGGAGTGAAGAACTCCAAGGCTATCAGCAGCAGCTATTCCTTGCCACCCTTGCCTGATGAGACCAAGAGAGGGAAGTGTTGCTGGAAGAAACAGACAGACACACAGAGAAATGAGAGGGCTATTTGATGAGTGCTGTGGAGTTTGGTAGAGAAACACAGAAACTTTCAGCCCATAGTCCTATGTGGAATGTTAATGCAAACATTCCATGTTCAGCCAAAATATTCTTGAATATGGTTTATTCTGAACCAACCATAAGTGACCAGGCCCAGGATACAGCAAACATGTGTGGGGGTAGTTGTATTGCAGTTTGGTTATATGCATTTTGGGGAGGCAGACGTTACGAAAACCATAAATCATGTGAGATTTTAATTGGTTTGGCCCAGGAAGGAGGGACATTTTCCAAGCAGAGACTTGCGGGATATAGGTGGATTGAGGCTTTCTTGGCTGGCAATTCCTTTGGCTGGCAGTTTCTATCTGAGGAATTTTGGAGATAGTAGAAGACAAGATCCCTGGAGTCTGAGAGTCCCCAACAGAAGTCTTTGCAGGGTCACAAAATACTCTGATTTCCCTCTTTATCTGTTGCATGATGTTATGCCAGTCAGGTTGGAAAACAAACTTCAGTGTATAGGGTAATAGGGTAATAGCCACCCCTCCCTGCCAATCAGATGTGATTCCTCAAGCCTCTTAGGAATTTGGACAAAAACAAAACAAGGTCAGAGTTTAGTCCACAGGAAGGAGTTGAGGGAATAAAAAGCCCAGTGGCAATCATCCCTCTCCAAACTCCTGCCTGTTGTCTCCTACTAGACAAACCCCAAAGGAAACCAGAGAAAGAAAATCTCACTGCTGCAATTCATAATAACGCTCTTAGACAAGAAAAAAGAATGGAAAGTGAATCTGAGGGATAAAGGGTATCTGGCAGAAGTAGCCTAACAGTTGAAAGTTTTGAACACTCTAGAGAAGGGCCATGGGTAGTGCTGAGTCCTGGGGACAAACAGTGTGAACTCATGACTGCGGTAGACCTTGTGACTTGTTCGACACTTGTGAGAACCCCTGTGGGACTTCCAGAAATAAATGGAGGTCATTTAGAGGAGAGAATAATGCCAGCAAGGGAAGCTCATGGGGAGCACTAAGAGGTCTAGTGATGACCCAAGAACATGCTACTAGTATGTGCCAGAACCCAGAAGGCTGGTTGAGTGGTTTTACTGCAAAGCTGCAGTTTTAATGATTTCACTCCCCTGTCTCTATTTGGAAGTCATAGTACGGAGAGAATTGGAATGCTTAAGCTATATAACACTTTATAAAATACGGTGAGCTAACATCCAGCTTTGAATGACAAACTCCTGTATATTTCTCTGTGGATCTTGTTTTCATAATCCAAACAGCAAACTAGGAGCTACTTTTTTCTTTTTTACAGTTATCGTGTATACTTAATAGTATTTTTAAGGGCTGAGCACATAATAGGTGCCAATTATTTATTGATGGCTTAACAGCTTTTTAAAGTTAGAATTTTATAAAAGTCAGTCATGTAGAGATACAGCTACCTGGCTCTGACTATTTTATCCACATAAAGTTTCTAATGAATGACACAAAAGATGACAATGGATTTCATTGCTGGAAGCTGCTTTCTGTGTATCTCAATTCCCATGTGTTCATACATTTAACATGGGGAAGAGAAACTGTTACATTTTCTATAGGTGGTGTATATTTTCTCCATAGTAAGGATGTTAGAATGCCATTAGCAGGAATTATAATTATTTTGATACATCTTATGTAAAATGAATTAGAAAGGTCACCCAAAGTGAAAAATCAATGCTTTGTTTTGCACATATGTCCTGTGTTCTATAAGTTGAGTATTTACTGCACAGTGTGGTGTTATAGTGGAACTGATTGCTCTCATTCAGAATTAAGTGATGAAAGGCAGAGAAAATAAAACAAGTGTAAAATTGCACCACAATTGGATATAGAAACCTTATAATGGCCACCTACTTTGTACTCAGTCCTTAAAGATACTATTAAATATACATGATAACTGTAAAAAAAGAAAAATAGTTCTTAGTTTGCTATTTGGATTGTGTAAACAAGATCTATGGATAAATAATACAAGAGTATGTCATTCAAAGCTGGATGCTGGCTCACAGTATTTTATAAAGTGTTATACAGCTTAGTATAATGAGTGTCCTTCCAAGTTTTTCTTTAAACTATGATTTCTCTCTTGTATTTAATATTTGATACAGAAGCCACTTTTAAGTAAACATGGCCAGGTAGCTTCATCCTAAGTGCCTCCTCTCTAGGACCACATAAGTTGACTTGAGAACTCCCAGTAGCATCTTATTTAAGAAAGAGGTGAGCACTGGGGCCAACAATGCCCTGCATGATCCACCTTCTGTGTTAGCAGAGAAGGAGCATGGGGTGAACTTGTTATGGAAGAAGACCATACTGCTGTGGTGCTGCCTCTGTCTCAGAACCTCAGATAAGCCATTTTCTACTCTCAGAAAGGAGATGGCTAGTCATTGCCTTAAAAACACATTATTTATTCTTAAAGTACAAAAAGTTATTCCCATTGATTTTAACTAGTGCATTATGAAAACTTATAAAGAGAAATTTAATAATCATCTTACCATTTTAAGTTTCTCTTCTCTACAGTGATCCATGATTGGAGCCAGAAAAATAGTCTTTCACAAGGTCCTTCAGGTTCAAACACACATGTATTAACGTGTAGAGATAGTTCAATCTGTGATCCTAGTCTACCTAAGGGGAGTACATGCCACCTAACATGGGATTGTTTCCTTGTATATAGTTGTCTTAATCCAAAGCTGATGTAAGTGCCTGAGAACAAAGATGACTTGGAATGTTTTTTGTTTCCTATCAGAATAAATACATTCTCATCACCAAAGCCAACTCAAATATACTCAGTGCCAAGGTGTACTGATGACTTTGTTTTGACATGACCTTTTCAATCATACTCTGGGGACCTATTAGAAATATTAAAATTTCCTTGGTTTTATATAAAAAAAGAAACTAAAACTAAACTTGTATTTTTTATTTCTAATATCTTGCCAAAATACAATTGTCCTAAGGAGCAACTTTGCATCTCATATAATAGAGGAAAACATTATACACTCAACATGTATAGTTGAGAAATTTGAATATGAAAAAAGAAAAGATTTTAACAAAATGAATGCAAGTATCTATATCATTAGCCTTGTGGATTTTAAAATTTTCTTTGTGATATAACTATTCTTCTAAAAACCATCTCCGCCTTCTCTTTTACATGTACACATCCTCTGAATACACTAATAAAAATTATCTTAGTGATTAAAAGAAAATTGCACTATGATCTTCTAAGTACTGTAATGCAATGTAAGACATCCTAACCACTGCATCTGATTAAAATAGTAAATCTCTTTAAAAAAAAAAAACATTGTGCTATTATTGAAGCCTTGATTTTAGCAGTCCTATATAAATAGTGCTCTTTAAAGCAAAGAGGTACATTTATTACCAGAAGAAATGAGCCCTCAGTGCTAGACTTCTTAGTCAAAAGCAGGATGTGACTGGGCACAGTGACTGACACCTGCAATCCAAGCACTTTGGGAGGCCAACGTGGGAGGACTGCTTGAGCCCAGGAGCTCGAGACCAGCCTAGGCAACACAGTAAGTTGGGTGTGGTGGTATGCTCCAGTAGTCCCAGCTACTTGGTGGGCTGAGGCAGAAGGATCGCCTGAGCCCGGGAGGTTGAGGCTATGGTGAACCGTGATTGGGCCACTGCACTGCAGACTGGGCAATAGAATGAGACTCCAACTCAAAAAAAAAAGAAAGAAAAAGAAGCAGAATACAAGATATAAAGTGAGTCAGATATCTAGTGATTCAGCTACCCAACAATGTTACCTCATTGTTGCAGCAAAGGTGAGCTTTGTCCTGATCATTTGCAGACTAGAAATCTTAACTATTTCATTTATTCAGATGACACAGAGAAGCCATGTATTGAAATCCAAAATAAGAGAACAGACTTTCCTTTGTGTTTAGATATATATATATTTGTTCAAATTTTGAGCCCTCCCATCCTATGATAGCCTGAAGTTCTTTTTTTTTTTGTACCATCCCTTTAAAATGGATACACTCACAAATTCAAACATATATGGAGAATTCATACTGGCCTAGCGGCAAACATTGGCTCCCATATCTGGAATTATTCCAGGCCACCTTCTATTTATTTCTCTTATTCTAACCAACTCTTACCAAACTGAATGCCTAGCTCTTCAATTCCAATTGATTTTAATAAGTGGGTTCCTGAGACTTCCTTGATTGTAGTTTTTTTTAAAGTTGGGGTCTCACTCTATCACCCAGGCTGGGGTACTGTGGCACAATCACAGCTCACTGCAGCCTCAACCTCATGGGCTCTGGTGATCTTCCTGCCTCAGCTTTCCAAGTAGTGGGACTATGGGCATGTGCTACCATGCCTGGCTATTTTTTGTAGAGACAAGGTCTTACTATGTTGCCCAGGCTGGTCAATTACAGGTTCTTTTTTTGTTGTTGTTGAACTGGAGTCACTCTGTCGCCCAGGCTGGAGTGCAGTGGCATGCTCACGGCCACCACAGCCTCGACCTGCTGGGCTCAGGAGATCCTTCTGCCTTAGCCTCCAAGTATCTAAAACTACAGGTGTGCATCACCATGTTTGGCTAACATTTTGATTTTTTGTAGAGACAGTCTTGCCAAATTACCCAAGCTGGTCTCGAGCTCCTAGACTCAGGCAAACCTCTTGCCTCTGCCTCCCAGAGTTCTGGGATTACAGGCATGAGCCAACTTACCTGGACTCAATTACAATTTTTATTTTTTTATTTTCAGAAAGCAGGATCTATTGAGAGGACAGAAAAGCTCCCATAGTGGGAGGGGACCTGAAGGAGTTGTCCATCAATGACAGTTTTAAGAACCCACTGTGCATGTACCTCTTGGGCTCAGCCTCAGCTGTCTCTCAGACACAATTTTACATTGGCCTTCTAGCACTAAGTAAGTAGATGAAAAAGGGACAGTCCTGGTGCTCCCTGAGGGAACTCTGTGGATATATCTCCTCAGCCTACCCTGCTTGAATTCTTCACTCAGGAAACAGTAGAAAAAAAGGAATATATATATTCATACTGAAGACAGGAAAAAAATTGCATCTCTTGGTGTTTCAACTGAAAAATAAAAGTGTTAAATTTTTATCAAAATTGTTTAAGCTACTTCTCAATTATATGAACCTGAACTCTAATTTCTCACTGGATTTTATGATGTACAGCTACCTTATCTCCAACAAAAAAAGATTTTTTTAATGAAAAGTACACATGGTTTAAAATATCAAATAATATTCAAGGATTCATAATGAAAGAAATAAGCCTCTGTCCCATACATTCCCATTCCTGGTTTCTTTTATTATATACTAGACATGCAATACTTTTATTTATTCCCACTACCAGCTACTTCTATATTTCTAAATAAGTTACTTATACTGCCATATATATTTTTAGTTTTGTAAATTATCTACTGTTTCTCCAACTAAGAAAGATAAAGATTTATCACTCTTTTAAAACACCTTTCTCTCCCCACTTCTCTTTTCTGATCCTTCTAAACAGTTATAGCACAATTATTTTAAATATTGCTCATCATTGAACTGTATAGTATATATGATTAAAATTCTTTTCTCATATATTTTTTTCTTGGAGTTAAAATAACCTCATTTAAAATTTCTGTTTGAAGCTCTCTAGGACATGGTTTTTCAACCTTGGTGCTATTGATGTATTGATGTGAGGACTGTCTGATGGGAAAGATTCTGGAGGGCTAGAGGCAGTTCTGCTCACTGTAGGACGTTTAGCGGCATCAGTAATCCCGTCCCATGCAATGCAAATACTACCTCCTGTCCAACCAGTCTCAACAACCAAAAATATCTTCAGACATTGCCAAATTGTCCCGTGAGGAGCAAAATCACTCTTTTTAAAAAATACAACTTCAGCAGAACTAGGAACCGTATCTCAGAAAAACAATGACACCTACTGAATCAAGTCCCTTTTCATGGGTCTCTTTGCTCTGATTTGAATGTCTCCTCCAAAACTCATGTTGAACGTAATTGCCAATATAATGGTATTGGGAGGTAGGGTCTTTAAAAGGTAATTAATTGGGCAGGTCACGGTGGCTCACACCTATAATCCCAGCACTTTGGGAGGCTGAGGCAAGAGAATTGCCCAAGCCCATGGGTTTGAGACCAGTCTGGGCCACTTGATGAGACCTCATCTCTACAATAAATCAAATCAGTCTTGACCTGCTGGGCATGGCGGTGCATGCCTGTGGTTCTGGCTACTTGGAAGGTGGAGGTGGAAAAATCACCTGAGCCCAGCAGGTCAAGACTGTGGTGACTGTGATGGTGCCACTGCACTCCAGCCTGGGTGACAGAGTAAGACCCTGACTCAAAAAAAAGAGGATAAAAAAAAAAGAAAAGGTGACTAATAGATGAATGCTGCTACCATGGGAATAGGCTAGTTACTGAGAGAATGGGATCCTGATAAAAGATGAAATTTGGCTCCCCCTTCCTCTCTGTCTCATGTACTCACTTGCACTGTGATGCCTTCTACTGTGAGATGATCCTCACCAGATGTCAATGTCTTACTTTTGGACTTCTCAATCTCTAGAACCATGAACCCCCCCCAAAAATGTATTTTGCCTTTTCTCTTTTTTCTTTCCTTTCCTACATCCCTTCCTTCCTCTTTCCTTTTTTAAAAAAATAAATTACCTAGTCTGTGGTATTTTATATATCAGAAAGTATACTAAGACACTCTTCTTGAAGAAATATCTTCTGGAGCTTTTCATCCTCCCACTGCAATCTGAACAGACTTCCCAAAGATTTCCTCTCATAATAGTCATCCTGGGACCTCCCTTCACTCACATCCAGAAATTCTCTTTGCTTCTTTATTAATTTGGAATACCAGGTCTTTTGGTTTTTTTGTTCTTTCGTGCTCTTAAATTTTGGTGCTTAGCCTCCCATAACTTCCTGAAGGTGAATAACAGGCATAATTTTGAAAACTTGTGGTTAAAAACATTCATTCTACCCTTTTACTTGATTGTTAAATTTGGCTCTGTTTAGACTTCCAGTCTGGAAACCATTTTCTCTCAACACTTGAAGACTTTGCACCATTTTCATCTAACTTCCCAGTCTGCATTAATAAATACAGTGTTATCTTTGATTCTTAACCCTTTCCTTGTAACTTGCAGTTTCTCTCTGGTGGTTTGGGAGCTTTGTTTTAAATCTAGTGATTTGAAATTTCAGTATGACTTTTAAGATGGGTATTTTCTACCTGGAAACTCACATGCTCTAGCTTTGAGGTTTTTTCTCTTTTATTTTCCATCTTATTTTTCTTTTTTAGCCAGTATTTTTTGAATAATACCAGTCTATTTTCTCTATCATCACTCCAGTTAGATATAAGTTAGATCTTTTCATTTACTCTTACATCTTTAAACTATTATTTTATTTTTCAACTATAGCTTTCTGTATTGCATCCTGGATAATTTTTTCAGTACTGTCATAAAGTTCACCTATTCTCTCTTTGTTTTTGTCAAATATGTTGTTCAACACATTCATTGCATTTTAAATTTGTAACTATGTTATAACATGTTTTTAATTCTACAGGTTATTTTTGTTAATGTTTCCCTTTTCTGGTCCTTTAACTTTTAAAATAAAACATATGTACATACTTTATATTTTGAATTTGTTAATTCTTGCATTAATAATATTTATTAATTATATATTTTGATATTTTTCACCAAGTATATTTCTTTAGCTTTCTAGTTCATCATTTTGCCAGAAATGGAAGCTACAATTCAACTTCATTTTTTATTTGTATCTAACCGGGCATTAACTGGAGTAACAGGAACCAGACTTCCTCTCCCACTTGTAAAAACTGCCAAAACTTAAAGGACAAAGGAAATGAAAAAATAATTTAAGATATAAGCCATTAAACAATGAAGGATGGTGGATCTTGAGAGACTGGAAACAAAGGAGCCGAACTATATGGTTTCCCAAACTCACTGCCTTGAGAATTTCCAGACTGCAGCACAAAGAAGGGGAAACCCAGGCACAGTCCAGTGGATTCCCTGAATCAAGAAGATGGAGCTGAGGGCCCAAGTGAAACAGCCATATTTTACAGGAAAAAGTGCCAGAGAAGAGAGGGCTGCACAGAAATGGAATGTTAATTTGCAAAGTATTCCTCTAAGGCATTTAACAGGGTACTGGTCAGCGTGTACATGTAATGAAACTACCTACCATTGGGAAAGGAAAGTCAAAAATTTATAGTCCTAAGTACCTGGTTCACACATCAGGCTGGGAATACTGCTACTCCTCTTAGCCAAATTGGAAACCTCATCATTTTGGGGACATTTAATAGAGTGCTCAGAAGGGTCTTGTCTCAGCAGTGATGAATAAATAGCCCTAAACAAAACACTACTCTGACACTACATAGTAAATCTTAAAATCAAAACCTGAAAGGAAAAGATTATATTCAAATAATGTCACTACTTCCCAGAACAAAGTTCAAAAATATTTATAGGAATACAAAAAAGTCCAGTACCAATATGGATAGCATTCACAATCTGTGATGTCTAATAATCAGAAATGTAAAGAAGCTGATGTTAGAGTCTATAATACTGAATGATCTAACACAGAAACAAAGAACTTAGTATCACATGTTCTCAATCATAAGTGGACCTTGAGTAATTATCATAATACTACAGAAAAAAAAGGATTGGTAGTGGTGGGAAAGTGCTTGGGGAGAAGGAGTGCAGGGGTGGGGAGGTGGCAAGGAGGCGGGATTGGCAGTAGTGAGAATCTGCTGGGGGAGGAGGGGTACACTTCATCATCAACAAGGGTACCCGCACAATGAAAATTGTATACCTAACTCTGAATTGTACCCCAAATCTTTAAAATAAAAAAATTATTTTAAAAAAAGCAGAAAGGGGAGTTCTGGTAAGATGGCGACAGCATAGGTGGATTTGTGAGATTCTCTGAACCACAGTCCATCACAGTGGATCACACAGGGACCCAGATGAGCGGAGAGAAAAGACCTGGGAAAGTGAAGCTGCCACCTCAGCCATTCTCCAGGCAGAGATTTGCATTGCCCCACCCACCTATTAGCAGCCTCCACCTCAGTTCCTAAGGTAACATTGCTAAACAGGAGACAAAGCCCCTCCCATGCTGAATCAAAGAAAGGCAACATAGCAGACCTCCCAGGCAGCAGGCTAAAAAACACAAACCCAAGTCAGTAAATCTAGCTGCCTGCAAGGAAAACAAAGGGGAAAGACTGGAGATCAGAGCTGAAGAGACTTTAGACACTCAGGAAAGATTCCAGAGCTAGTCTGATCTCTTATTTTGACTTTTGACTTTATCATTTTGACTGTTTTGTCACTTTTGTTTGCTTTCTGACTTACACATCTGTTTCATGATTTTATTGGTCTGTCTCTATGTAGCTACCAGTATCCTTTAGGGAATTTGGCTCACATGTTTTTTTTCACGTCTCTCTGGCCTTGTGTCTTTTCTTCACCTGTTAGTTGGTATGTATGTCTGTTTTCCTCTCATTCTCTTCTCTTTCTAACTTCCTATTGACCCTCCACTTCCTCCATTATTTCCTCTTTCGTACCTCCTTTTGATCCAGGAACCAAACCTACATACCGCTGCACAGACAGATTGAAAGGCAGTGGGAAATAGGTTCCAGTGTGCTCATACACCTGTTGGTGGATGCTGGAATCAGCACATAGATTCTGAATCACAGCTTCCCCCTCAATTAAACCTCAAAACTGCAAAAAGTACAGCCTGCAGCCCACACTCCAACCTCAAAAGTGAACAAAGCCAGAGGACCTTCATAAGGAAGAACAGGAGATTGCACAATTGAAACAAAAGCAACCCCACCTTCCCTGAAAAGCAGAATTAAAGAAGGGGAGGGAAAGGGGGAGAAAGAGAAAAATCTACACAAATGAAGAAAAACCAAAGGAAGAATATGGATCTCTCCCAGACCCCTGGGAGGGCAGACACTGAAGAAACTGACTTCGGAATGCAAGCAATGAAGAGACCCCAGAATGACTGGTCCCAAACTACAAACCTAGATATTAAGACATTAATGGAGAGATTAAAAAGAATTGAGGAGAGAAAGGAGAAACTAGGAAGGAGCTGATATCTGAGATAACAGTAATAAAGAATACTGTGAATGAAATAAATAACAAACTGATAAGTATGGAAAGCAGAATTACCCAAGCAGAAGAAAGAATCTCAGAACTTGAGGACCAAAATATAGAACTAAACCAAACTCTTAAAGACACAGAAAACAAGCTCAAAAAGAAAGAACAAAACCTTCAAGGGATGAGCAATTACTTCAAGAGACCGAACCTAAGAGTAATTGGCCATCCTGAGGCAGAAAGAGAGACAGAGACCACATTGGAACAAACTTTCCATGAGATCATTCAAGAAAATTTCCCTTATCTAATCAGTGATGCAAAAACTCAAACACAAGAGATTCAGAGAACCCCTGCAAGACAACAAATGAGAAGACCAACTCTCAGACACATAATAATTCGCCTAAACAAAGTAGGCATAAAAGAAAAAATCCCAAAGTCAGCAAGAAAAAAGGGCCAGATCACCTACCATGGAAGACCAATTAGAATAGCAGCAGATTTATCTACAGAAACACTGCAGGCTAGGAGAGCTTGGAGTCCCATCTTCAAAGTCCTAAAAGATAAGCAATTTCAACCTAGAATAACCTACCCAACCAAGTTAAGCTTCATCAGCAAGGGAGAATTAAAATCTTTCCCAGATAGCCAATCCCTAAGAACTTACACTGCAACCAAACCACCTCTACATGAAACACTTAAGAAAGCACTAAACACAGAAGAAAAGGAAAAAAGAACAATGTTCTTCACAAGAGTACAGGAAAAAGAATAAAATACAAATGAACCAAGCCCAAAACCAAAAGAAAGGCAAAAAACCAAGTGGAAGAACAACAACTCTATAAGAACTCTGTGATAGGGATGAACTCTCACATTTCAATAATTTGCCTGAATGTGAATGGACTAAATGCACTACTGAAAAGACATAGAATGACAAAATGGATAAAATATCACCAGGCAACAATTTACTGCCTTCAAGAGACCCATCTCACTAGAAAGAACATGCACAGACTCAAAGTAAGAGGATGGAAAACAAATTTTCAGGCGAATGGAACACAAAAGAAAGGAGGAGTCGCGATCCTAATTTCAGACAAAATACCATTTAAGCTATCAGAAATTTAAAAAGATACAGAGGGCCACTACATAATGATAAAAGGTTCACTCCATCAACAAGAAATATCTATCCTAAGCATATATGTACACAACATAGGTGCGCCAACTTTCATAAAGCAACTTCTAGAAAAACTAAAGAAAGATATTGACTCTAACACCATCATAACTAGGGACTTTAATACCCCACTCACAACCCTAAACAGATCATAAGGACAAAAAATCAGCAATGAGTTCCGGAACCTCAATGTGACTCTTGACCAAATGGACTTAATTGATACCTACAGAACACTCCATCCAAAGACCACAGAATACACATTCTACTCATCACCGCATGGAACAAATTCTAAGATCGACCACATAATTGGCCATAAATCAAGCATAAGCAAAGTTAAAAGGACTGAAATTTTACCATGTACCTTCTTGGATAACAGTGGAATAAAAATAAACATTAACACCAACAAGGTCCCCCCCAAAAACCCACAAAGACATGGACACTAAACAGCATGATGCTAAACAACTCCTGGGTCAATGATGAAATCAAAACAGAGACCAAAAGATACCTGGAAACAAATGAAAATGAAGAAACATCTTACCAAAATCTCTGGAACGCCATGAAAGTTGTAGTAAGAGGGGAATTTATATCCCTACAAATGCACATGAAGAAAATGGAAGGATGACAAATTAACAACCTAACAAGCCACCTATGGAATCTGGAAAAGCAAGACCACAAAAACCCTAATTTCAGCAGAAGAATCCAGATCACCAAAATAAAAGCCCAAATCCAGGACATAGAAGACAAAAAGATAATACAAAAAATCAATGAAACAAAAAGCCGGTTCTTCAAAAGGATAAACAAGATAGATGGTTCCCTAGCTAGACTGACCAAGAAAAAGAGAGAAAAAACCCAAATAAGCACAATCAGAAACACAAAAGATGAAGTCACATCTGACTCTGAAGAAATACAACAGATCATTAAAGACTACTATGTACACTTGTATGGAAACAAAATTGAAAACCTCAAGGAAATGGAGGACTTTCTGTCATCACACAACCTGCCTGGTTGAAACAAGAAGAAATTAAGACCCTAAATAGACCAATAACAATCAAGGAAATGGACTACGTATTAAGAAAACTACCTTTAAAAAAAAGCCCCGGATCAGATGGCTTTCCAGCAGAATTCTACAAGACATTTAAGGAGGAGCTTATACCAATCCTACTGAAGGTATTCCAGGCGATTGAGAAAGACGGAACTGTCCCCAAATCATTTTATGAGGCTAGTATCACATTGATACCCAAGCCAGGTAAAGACCCAACAAAGAAAGAGAACCACAGGCCAATATCTTTTATGAACATAGATGCTAAAATTCTCAATAAGATCCTAGCGAACCGGATTCAACAACACATCTCAAAAATCGTCCATCAGACCAAGTAGGCTTCATCCCTGGGATGCAAGGCTGGTTCAACATTCATAAAGCCATAAGTGTAATTAAATACATCAACAGATGTCAAAACAAAAACCACATGATTATATCATTAGATGCAGAAAAAGCTTTTGATAAAATCTAGCACCCCTTCTTGATAAAAAACCCTCTAATGTCTAGGCATACGGGGAACATACCTCAAAATAGTAAAAACCATCTATGAGAAACCCACAGCCAGCATACTCCTAAATGGACAAAAATTGGAAGCATTTCCCCTGAAACCTGGAACAAGACAAAGATGCCCACTCTCCCTCCTCCTGTTCAATATAATATTGGAAGTCCTGGCTAGAGCAATCAGAGAAGGGAAGGCAATCAGGGGTATCCAAATAGGAAAAGAGGAAGTCAAGTTATCTCTCTTTGCAGATGACATGATTGTGTACCTTGACAATCCAAGAGAATCTGTCAAAAACCTCCTTACACTGATAAAGCCCTTTGGCAAAGTCTCAGGATATAAAATAAATGTGCAAAAGACAATCGCATTTCTTTACACCAATAATAAACCAACAGAACCCCAAATAAAAAGCACAATTCCATTCACAATAGCCACACACACAAAAAAATGAAATACCTTGGCATCTTCCTAACCAAAGATGTGAAAGACCTTTCCAATGAAAACATACAAAACTCTGCTCAAAGAAATCAAAGATGATACAAACAAGTGGAAAGATATCCCATGCTCATGGGTTGGAAGAATCAACATTGTGAAGATGTCCATCTTACCAAAGGCAATCTACAGATTCAATGCAATAACCATCAATTTACCAGCAACATTCTTTTCAGACCTAGAAAAAACAACACAGGAATTCATTTGGAAACACAAATGACCAAGAATAGCCAGAACAATCCTCAACAAAAAAACCAAAGCAGGTGGTATCACATAACCAGACTTCAAACATTACAATAAAGCTACAATCATCAGAACAGCTTCTTACTGATATAGGAACAGTCATATAGATCAATGGAATAGAATTGAGATTCCAGAAGCAAAACCTCAATTTCTCAACCAACTCATCTTCGACAAAGCCCCCACCACCTACCACTGGGGAGAGGAGACCTATTCAGTAAATGGTGCTGGGAAAACTGGCTGACCATATGCAGAAGATTGAAACAGGACCCCTATCTAACCCCATACACAAAAATTAACTCCAAATGGATCAGAGACCTAAATGTAAAACCTCAAACCATAAGAACCTTAGATAATGAAGGACATACCCTCATGGAAATTTGAACTGACATCCAATTCCTGAACAAAACCCGAAACTCACCGGCCATAAGAGAGAAGATAGACAAGTGGGACCTCATTAAACTGACAAGCTTCTGCAAAGTCAAAGAAACCATCAAGAGAGCAGGGAGACAGCCTACAGACTGGGAAAAAGTATTTTCCAACTCCAGGTCTGACAAAGGTTTAACATCTTGGATCTAAAAGGATCTCAAACATGTTGAAATGAAAAAAAAACAAACAACCCCATTATAAAATGGGCAAAAGATATGAACAGACACTTCACAAAGGAAGACATCCGAGCAGCGAACAGATACATGAAGAAATGTTCAACCTCAGTAATCATCAGGGAGATGTAAATCAAAACCACACTGAGATACCACCTAACTCCAGTCAGAATGGCAATTATCAATAATTTAAAAAATAACAGTTGCTGGAGAGGGTGTGGTGAAAAGGGAACACTTCTCCACTGTTGGTGGGAGTGTAAACTAGTGCAACCTCTGTGGAAAGCAGTGTGGCAATTCCTAAAAGCTCTAAATATCAACCTCCCATATGACCCTGTAATCCCCCTACTGGGACTATACCCTGAAGAACTCAAATCACTCTATCAAAAAGATACCTGCACATGAATGTTTATCACAACATTGTTCAAAATAGCAAGAACCTGGAACCAACCACGCTGTCCATCAAAAGAGGACTGGATTAAAAAAATGTGGTACATACACATGACGGAATACTATGCAGCCATAAAAAAGAACAAAATCATGAATTTCACAGCAACCTGGATGGAGCTAGAGTCTATAATACTGAGTGACCTCTCACAGAAACAAAGATCTGAGTATCACATGTTCTCACTCATATAGTGGACCTTGATCATCCAACGTACTACTGTAAGAAAATGACTGATAGTGGTGGGAAATTACGGGGGGTTGGAGGGGAAGGGAGATGGGATTAATGGTAGTAAACATCTGTCTGGGGACGGGGAGACATGTCTTATCAACAAGGGTGCCTGAACGAAGCATATTTGTATACCTAACCCTTAACTGTACCCCACTATATCATAATAACAAATATTGATTATAAAAATAAATAAATACATAAATAAAAGTAATTTAAAAAGCAGAATCATATGACCCTCAATTAAAAAAAAATCTTAATCAAAATTAACTGAGAATAAACACAGATGTTTGAATGCGCAGACAGGGATATTACAACAGTGATAACACTATTCAATATATACAAAAATTTAGGTGGAGACATGAAAGATAGAAAAGGTATTAAAAGTTTGCATTGGATTTAATGTTCCAACACAGGGAGACAAGGAAGAGGTATTGTACAGAACTGAATAAAATTCTTTTCAAATAGAATGCCTTTCTCCCTTGAGGGACCTTTATTGGGATTCAGAACAAGAGTTCTCAGGAAGCTACTCTGGAGAGTTATAGAATCTTTGGGGCTGGAGGAGAATGTTTGAAGGAGTTTTATAGTCTTCTCTAACTTAACAATGAGACTGAGATAGGCAGGAGCCGTGTGCCACATGAGAAGCAAGGGGAATTGGGTCCTATTCTCAGAATTATTCATTTCAAAGTTATTTTCTACTAGTTATTACTATTCATTGGGTTTTATTTACTTATAAAAGGAACAGTTTATTTTAAATCTAAAACATATTAGTGTTAGATAGTATTCGTATTTGATAAATCTACCTTGCACTATCCCAGTGTTCCTCCATGGTACTAAGGATTCAGTCATTAGCACAATCATTGAATAAAAGTGAATGGATATTTTAGAGTTTTTTTCTTTTTTTTTTTTTTTTTAGAAAAACGTACCTGAGTAATTTTTTCCTGCTATATTTTCATCACATTAATTTAGTATGTTTATTTACATAAAAGTCATTTTAAAATGCCTCAGATTTAACCTACACATTTTCACCCCCATTTCAACCTGCTTCTCCCTTTACTTTCTTTTCTTGGAGAAGGAACAAATGAAACCCCATCTGCACAAATTGGACGCCCAGAAGACAACACCAATGATTCCCTCTACTTCATTGTTTTGTCATCCAATCAGAAAATAGTTTCTTGAATCCCTCTCTTCTGTATATTTCTCTCACTCCTAGGAGAACACTCTCTGAGGTTTGGTATCTTCTAACTTGAACAGTACACTAGTAGCTTTTTCCAATCCACTCTTCAAAATTATGATTTTTTTTTTCCCCTAAAACACACATTGGGCCAGGTCACTTTCACTTAAATCTTCTTAATAAGTCCATGGCCTTAAGACAACCACCATGTAGACTATCCTATGTATCCTACTTTCAAACTGCCCTCATATCATGCTTTCTTATAATTCAGTAACACTGATCTACTCGCCATGAGCAAAAACACCAGATTCAGGTATTCCCAGACTCGCTGCTTTTCCTGGAATGCTAAATTTTCTGTTTGGCAAAATGTTGTACGTTTATTAAGACCTTGATAAAAATTTGCCTCTCTGAAGCCTTCCTCATTCCAACATATTGTTTAAGTCTCCTCTAACTTCCCTAGGATAATTTCACCTACTGCCTTTTTCCTTTGTGCCATCCATCACATTAATTTATAACCATCTATTCAGACGCTGTTTTGCTTTCCCATGAGGCTTGTGTTTCTCATGGTAGAGCTTTATACATTTGTAAGTCTTCATGTTTCTAGAACAACCTCAATACAGCAAGTATGCAATGAATATATGTTGATTGAAGAAGTTAATGAATGCATGTGTAAACGGCCTAAATGGCATCAGTCCATATTTGTTATTTATTTTGTTATTTTCACACCATATTTTCCTCTTAAATCTATAAGCTTTCTTGGTTTCTGTCTCTACTTTTGTTTGTTTTTAGAGGAGTCACAGGGGATCCTAGTGAAGATGGTTATAGCGTTGGTTGTTCTGTGATGCAGGAAATGATATCATGTTGTTCTGCCATGTATCACTGTTCCTTTTGAGCCTAAGCGTTCTCTCACTTGAAGACTCACGTGAATCGTGGCAGGGAATGAAATCAGATTGGGCTTGTGTCTGATAATTCATTTCTGAAGGTGGGATATTGAATGTCACAATGTCCAACTGGTGATATTCTCAGCATAGAAACCTGTTAAGCAACCCAAGGCAGCATTAACGAGAGGGAATGAAATGATTTATTTCTTTTCTGAGCCTGGCATTTCCTCAGTATTGAGGCATCAGATTTGCATCAGATTGCTCCTTGGAGATTATTTCTTTTTTTCCCTCAGTCAGACCCAAGACTGTGGTAGGTAATGATATTTTAAACTTTGGAAATGTGTTTCTTTAGAGAGAGCATCAGAGACATTTCAGAGAAGATCAAATTAATCTCCAACAACTTTTCCTGGTGGACTGGAAGAGGCACTCCTGAGTCAGGACTTTTAAGGGAGAGGAGAGACCTAGAAACTCAGGATGTCACTCCAACCAATGTTTCCCCATCCTTGGCTTACTGACATAACTTTGATATCATGAGACTGATGCTGATAACATGAGAGAAATAAATAGTTTAAATATGAGATGAAGACATTTTAAGTACTGGGGGCTTTGTCTAAAATAATTCACCTTTTTTGTTCTCCATCCAGTGATTTCTCTCTTGAATCCTGTTAGAATGACAATGGATCTCTTTTTTCTTCCCTCTGGTCATGATTTTGAAGAATCTGAAGACGTAAAAATGAAATTGATGCTGTACTGCTTTGTGTCAATAATGTAGGCTGGGATGGGGGAGGGTCCATTTGCATTCTGCCAGCCAGCTCCTTTCAACATCAAAGCTGCTTTTTCCAGTATCAACTCTTGTCATTCCCTTGCCACCCGTGATGCTGTTGTCTCATGGGTCAGCTGAAAACTGGTGTGGGTAATGGTTCTGATCATGGCTTTGGTCTGAAGCCTAGGCTCAGATTTCTGTTTTGTCATTTGAGGACCTCTTATCCCTAGTCCTCTCATCTGTAAAATCATCCTTGCCAAAGAACTTTGCACATTTCACAGAAATATGAAAGGGTCTAGCAGAAACCTGGAGTCCTAAAGGTACTGTGTGGACACTTCCCCATTTCCCTGCGTGTTCAAAGTGACCACTTATCTGGTGCAGTCTTCATTTTATTAAAGCAAGGAACGGCCGGGCTTGGTGGCTCAGCACTTTGGGAGGTGGAGACAAATGGATTGCCTGAGCCTTCTGGTTCGAAACCAGCCCAGGCAACTTGGCAAGACCTCGTCTCTATAATAAATAAAAGATTAGCCGGGCGTGGTAGCGCGCACCTGTAGTTCTGGCTACTTGGAAGGCTGAGGCGGAAGGATCGCCAGAGCCTAGCAGGTCGACACTG